>NW_009600435.1:24015-48001 GCF_000690535.1 Cariama cristata
TTCCGATATCTTTTCAACCTAAGTACTTAACACTGAAACAATTTCACACCAAAGGCTAGGTGTTTAAGTCCTTTCTTGTCCTGTTCTTTGTAGTAAAAGCAACAGGATTTGAACTCCCATGATGAACTTGAAACTGTTGGATGGCATTGAGACTAATGTTAGAGTTAATTCAAGAAAACTCTTATCAGAGTATATTTGTCTGAATATAAAGGTTCCATTTTTTCTTAATCTTTGTTCTGAATGTAACTAGAAATGGACTGAAATAACTTAATCATAAATTAATTTCTAAAGTTTGGATGTTGATGAGCTTGTTCTGAGCTACATTCTTCTTTTAAGGACTTGCCTTTGCGTTCCTCATTTCAAGGAAATCACTCTTAGCAATACTGCAGTGTGGTTTGGTGTCAGCAGCCAGCTGCTTAACGCTCTCTATTTCCCTCACTTTGACTCTTATTCAAAACATGTAGAAATAATTTTAAGGATTTATTGGGGGGGGGGTAACTTTTGTTACTTTAAAAAAAAAAATTTTAACTTTAAAAAAAATTAATATTTTTTTTTTAATTTTTAAAAGCTTAAAATATTTGTGTGTAGCCCCCTCTTGGACTTGTTAACACATTGCTGTTGCTAGAAATTTCGTTGTGGAGGAGGGAGAGGAAGGAACAACTCCACTTGGAAAGATCTCAATCATATGATAACAACAGGAAGGAAATAGCAGAAGGAAGGATATAGCTGAATACAACAAAAGTAATTTACCTTTTGGTGAGCAGGAGGGTCCTGGAGGAAAACTGGGAAACCATGATGCCTTGCAGTGTCTGCTGTGAGAACCATTCTAGGGTCTTGGATCTTATCTTCTCTGCTTGTGCCTGTTTTGTAACACTGGGGACTAAAAATTAATTTTTGTGATTAAGTTTTCCAGGCTACCTAGAGGATTTAATTGAGTTTAAGCTCTCCTGGTAGAAATTGCTAGTAATTTCCACCCCTCCTCACATGTGCATCATCAGCAAAGGGCAAGCAGTTAGATCTAAGTCCTAAGCTGATCCACTGGAAGATCAATTGACTTGCATTTCTGTTTTTCCTAACACATATACAATGGATATGTACTCTACTGTAGTTACAATTAATCCCTCAACAAAACTGTATCGCTTGCTTATTCTTTTCAGTGTGGGTACTTCAAGTTGCCATCTTAGGCTGGAGAGACCAGTGCTCGGATAGCTGTGTTGTGCTGTAGGCTCTTGGATTCCTGTACTGAGCTACTCTCTTGACTTCCATTACTGTCCTTTTTGGGGAAAGGAGAAGCAAACAGGATCCATTAGATTTCAGTCCTCCACTAAAAGCTTTTCAGTTCTAAACCGTTCATTCCTTTATCAGAAACTAATTAATTGGAACTTCATTATTTTACCTGTTACAGCAAAAGGTCTCTAGCCCCACACCTGAGGATAACAGACTCTTTCACGTCTAGGTCCAACTTCCCATTCAGTTCATGCGTGATTTCTTTTCTGTATTACATAGTAGGATTTTTTTAGCCTAGTTCTGTTACCAGCTGAAGATAGAAAGGTTTCATAGCAATATATCAGACACAAAAATCTACTTAAGAAACAAATTTTTTTTCGTAACCTGTTTCAGACGCACGGCGTTAATAATTGATATATAGATTAAGTGGAAGCCTGCAGCAGTCTGAGATGAACTTCATTTCATTTGCACAGGATGCTGTCACATATGACATCCAGTATGAGATTATATACTAATGCTTTCATTCAGAATAAAACATGTAAATATAAGGAATAAGTAGTATTGGATACTGTGGTTACTAAAACATGACTGTTGATTCCCTTATTATACAGAAAATTACAGTGTATATACGTGTGGCATAGAACTTTGGAGAAGAAACTGATTTTCTTTCTAGTCACCTGCCTGATTAAGTCTCATAGTGTTATCTGGGGAATTTTTAAAATACAAATACTTAAATAACATTTACTAAGCACTCTTCCATTGTTTTGACAACTGTCAATCATTTTTGAGAGCTGTATAAAAATAAATCGGGACTTTCTGCACCATGTTTTTTTATATATCACAAACTTCCTGGAATCTATGAACACTCGTCTGTGCTACATACTTGACTAAAAAAAAATGTGTGGAAAACTTGTTTAAGGAAACAAGCTTTGTTTCTTGGTACTCATTTCTTAAAGTAAAATCTAAGTTTTAAACTGTTTTTGATTATTCTAAATTGCAGAACAATGGCCTCGCAGGAGCAGGTCTGGCCAGTCCCAATGAAGGCAATTGGAGCACAAAACCTTTTGACGATGCCTGGAGGAGTGACCAAATCAGGGTATCTTCATAAAAAAGGAGGCACCCAGCTGCAGATTTTGAAGTGTAAGTTGAATGAGGTATTAAATAAATGAAATGTTTTAAATGCTTGTCTTTGGGGCCATTAACACTTTTCAAGTTAGCAGACTATTTAATGAAGCTGTTCTTCCACTTATTTTGTCTGTACTGGAATATATGTGTGAAAGACCCATATTGAAAGAATTTCCTTTAATTGTTTTGGAACTGTAAATCTTAGATTATAAATGTTGTGGCTGATTTTCTTTTACTTGGTTAAATCTCTTGTGAAGGATTTGACAAGTAAGGTTTTAAACACAGAAGCAGATTCCTGGGATATGTATCAATTTCAAGTATTCTTTTTTAAAAGAAATTAGTACTCAGCTTTTTTCCACTTGGTTATTCTGTACTGGAAAAATATCCCTATCTCCTACTGCTGTTGTGAAATGGAAATTTTCTCACTGCCAACATTAGGCTGCACTTAAACAGTAATTGCTTCTGGAATCAGAATATATTTACATGGAGAAAACTTAAGATTTTGGGTTTATTTATATGCTATTCATTTGCTATTCCTGTTTATAACTGAACTATACTTATATAATTAAGGACAGAGATTACTACCTTTGATAAAGGAAGGAGTGTTGGCCCCTTTAAAAAAAGAGAATAAAACATTGTTTTATTGGTAGCTTTATGTACTTGAGGTGAAAGAAGAGAGGGAGATACCGTCATGGTTTTGGGATGGATGTAAATATGTATTTGTAGCTTGTGGCTACCTTCCTCTCGTTTTGTTTTAGGTTGCAATCCTACATTAGCTTACTCCTCTAGTAAAGGAGCATGGGTGGAGGTCAGACCTGCAGTCTCTTAAGCTTCTTTTGAAGTTATTAGATCAGCTGCCTCTCAGATGAGGGAAGCAAATACTACCCTTAGTCCTGAAACTCTGTGAATGGGCAGCTTTACCATGTGACTGATGATCAACAAGCTGTCACTTAACTAGTTTGTGTTCTTTTGTAATGATTAATAAGACTACTAAAATCTTCATAATCCTACCCAAGTTAAGAGATTCTAGTTAATATACTGTCTTTGGATTTATATTTTGCTCTTTTTTTTTTTTCTTTATCTTTTCAGGGCCATTGAGATTTGTTATCATCCATGAGGGATGTATTTACTATTTTAAGAGCAGCACATCTGCATCTCCACAGGGTGCATTTTCTTTGAATGGTTACAACAGGTGAGTCCCAAAGAACTTACTTAACACTCAGTCTCCTTTTACGTAATGCAGGAAGCTATGGTTTTCATTTCCAACAAAGTTAAATGCAACCACATCTGTTGTTTGGGTTAAGCACTGATCTCGAATTCCGAGAGATGTATTGCTTTCAGATTGTATATATGGTGTTCCCTGTGCTTTGCAAGTGTATAGCCTTCACCTTTTGTAATTTAACCTGCAAAGCTGTTAAAATTGCAGTGGGCTTACTCTTGTTACTGACTTAATGCAGACTTGGCACAGGCAGATCGATGTGGATTCTTTCAGACAAACAGTCTTTGTTCTGTGGTGATTTCAGTGATCATCACAAAAATAGGAATCAGAAAGGAATATTTATGGAGTTACTGATTCAGTAACACTAAGTGGTGTCAAAACTGAATCAACTACAGGAGAGATAAATGAGAGAATGCATGTGCAAAATGCCTGACTCATTTTGCTACACGTTATAAATCTTAATATTTCTTTTTAAGTTGAAGACAAATCTACATGGTTTTCAAGTTAACTAGCACTCTCAGAATCTGAGTGCAGCATATGTGCAAGGCCTACTAATAGAAGTCTAACCTAACTTTAGGAAATTGCTGTTGTGATTGATACTAAGAAAGGACTAGTGAGAGAAGGAATGTAGAGAAATATCACATTACTGGTCCAAACCACTGCAATTTTATTGTATCTGTAAACATGTATGTTATTCTTGTACTGAATAATGTTCTCGGACTTTTGGAATAAGGAAATACCTCTTCTTGGAATGTGAGAGCTTTCTAACTGACCAGAGCAGTGGCGCATTTTATGGGAATGCAGTTGTAAACATTGTAGCTAATTAAAAATTCAAGATTAATTTGTATAAGAAACCTATACTGTAACTTGGTCATGACACTAGCTTCTGTCATCACACTAATATGAAAAATACCATGGATTTTGTAAATGCTAGGGACTGTGCCATTGCTTTGCATATACCTGCATTCGAGCAGCCTTGTAGCTTTTTATATATCTCCGTTCTAGCAGCGTTGTAGAGACCTTGGTTGGAATTGGGATCAGGTCTTGGTTAGTATTATGCACAGACATAAGCGTCATTGAAAAAGAATTTGAAATTAAAGAATTCGTTAGACTGGGTAGTTGCATACAGTTGTGTGAAAACAGGTCACTAAGGCTTCCCTGGGCTTTTATTTTGCAGTTTTCATTCAATAGCCTTCATGTGTTAAGAGTGGACAGGAGATGAGAAAGCGCCAGAGTTCACTAGTGACTCAAAATGTATAGTGATGCCTATTGCTAGTATCCCTCCCAGCTGTACCATGCATATTTCCCACATTAACATCCCTGTTAGCCTTAAATAGTGCAATAACTTGCTAGTTACTTTTGTGGCTTTGTTTTGGACTGGGCAGATGTAGAAAACTACAACCTCCAGCTTGAAAGTAGGATTGGTGTTCTAAAAAAGATGCAGTCTCTAATTCTGAAATAATTTTGCAGTTGATGTTGTTCTTAATGGCAGCTTCAGGGTGTTGATTAGATATATTTTTTTCAAAACAATGTTATCTTGATTAGGTACCTAACCAAAAGTCAAATGTCTCTGAGAATCTTTTTTTCTATGTTAACAAACCACCTTCCCTAAATATTAAGGGCTTATGGAAATACTATATTATATGAGGAAATTGGTGAGTTAAAGTTTAGGAACAAGAAAGCAAGCCCCAAGAATGATTATAAAAACTTTAATCAGATTTCTCTGTGGCTTATGCTGAATAAATCTTAGAAATGTTACTTTTAGATTACCCACAGTCTTAGGATTTTAGTCTCCTTATTTGTTCCAAAGCCTTATAGTGAGCATTTACAACAAAATTTTATGCCTGTAAGGAATTTCCTCATTTGAGACTTCTCTGGGAAAAAATAAAAGGAAGCAAACATATCTAATGTAGTTTGTGAAAGAGGTTGATTTACGCTTGTTTTGGAATAATTAAAAAAGTGCAAGAAAGTGTTTATAAGAGAAAAGTGGAAAAATTAAGTTAATTGTTAATAGTAGTTCTCCTTTATTTTCATGGAAAACCTGTGTTTTGATTTCTCTTCTGTGCCTTTCTGAAATAAGGATCACAGGCACCCTAAATACTACTTACTGTGGTATGAAGCTTGTGAATTAATGCAATTCATTAAAACGATTGAACAGGTCGAAACATCCATTCATAAGTCTGGCTGGTGGTTTAACTCTAGTGCTCTTTCTCCTGTGGGCACTCTTGCGTTGTCCTTTCTACCACTTTAATGGAATAGTACATGTGGGGATTCTTGCAGCATTTCCCTGGGCTTGGGGGTTATTTTTTGTAAGGCAAAACTGGCCTGTAAAACTGCTTTTTATCAGAGCTTTATGACTTGCACAGCAGAATTAAACTTACAGATTAAGGTTTTTATGTATCGGCTGTTCTGTTTCTCAGGGTTATGCGGGCAGCTGAGGAGACAACATCAAGCAATGTGTTCCCTTTCAAGTTAGTTCACATTAGCAAGAAGCACAGGACGTGGTTTTTTTCAGCTTCTTCTGAAGATGAAAGAAAGGTAACTTTCTTCTTCTTCTGCAATATAATTTTCCTGGAAGCAGAAAGTGAATCTTGGACTTCCCTAAAATCTACATCCACTGCACATGCAGCTGCCACTGAAATTTGTATACCTAGTTCTCTGGGCTCCCCTGAAAATCATGTATGAAGTTTTTAACTATTAAGTTAGCGTTAGTTCAAGTTGTAATTTAGGGAATGGCTATAAGTGACATACTAGATGGCATGGTTTTCTCCGTATTCCTTGTTTTACTTTTAGACAAGAAACAAATATTTATATGTTAAACCTTTGGTAAACTGTGAAAACTGTTCAGTGAAATCTGTTACCCGGAAACATACTATGAACAAGTACCTGGCTTTAGAAATAACAGCTTCAAATTTGCAAACAAAGTTTAATATTTGAATATGTTCTTAGAGCATTTTAGATAGTCAAAACATTTGACTGATAAGTCCTCTCAGTATAAAATCATGGATAAATACTATTTCAATGTACGTTCCTTGCACAGTTACTCTGTTCTTACAGAGGGCAGATACTGTGCATCTTTGTTTAATGATTTAAAGATGGATGTGTTGAATGTTGTATTTTTATTCTTATTTAGAATTGGATGCTATCCTTGAGGAGGGAAATTGATCACTACCATGAGAAGAAAGAAACAATAACAGAGTTCAGGTATAAACTCTTAATCTTTATTTGCTTTTTATCCCTTTTGCACTAGCTCTTGACAGTGGCGTTTTAGGCTCTTTGCACCTGCAGGTAATTTACTGTTAAATAAAAGCAGGTGCAGTAAGGCCCAAGAATGAAAGGCCTTCCTAATACATAGTTTAAAGAATACCAAGACGTAAGTCTTTTTAGTAAGAGAACTTTAAATGTCAGCTTTGTGTAAAACAAATAAAAACTTAAAAAAGACAGCAGCAACATATCAGGCTGTTAATTAGGAAACAGGAATAGATTCCTTCTGCTTTTCCAGCATTCCTTTCCAGTGCTGCAGTCCTGCTAACAGATGTGTTTACTGTCCCAAGACCTGTAGCACAGTGATGCAGAAGGTACTGTGTCTTTTCTTTTGCAGTGACTCTGGGTCTGATGCAGACAGTTTCTATGGCTCAGTAGAACGTCCCATTGATATCAAGTACTCTCATCATTCAGCAGATAATGAAGGTGACAAATTTAGACACTGATAAATAAGATTTATTTATTTGCTTATTTATTTCTTCTGGATTCTGCAGGAATTATTCCCATAGCTGAAGCGGACTAATCCAATTTGCAACTATATATATATCTTTTTTTTTTACAAGGTATATAGTTGTAATTTTAAATCGGAAGCAGATACTCTGTACCATAAACCATTAGTAAAAATAAATGGTAACTAAAGAAATTCAGATCTTTCAAGGAGGTGTCTGACACACTAATAATACTATTTAAAATTTTTATTAAGACTGCATGTTGGAGAGTTTGTAGATCTAGCAAAAAGATAAAACTTTTGAGTGTCCATAGGTCATAGTGTAGAAATACAAAGTGGTCTTTATTATGATAATTGAATATTATTTCTGGTAATTGAATAAAATTATAATAATAGGATATTAGTAACTTAAAAGTATGTTCTGAAGACATGCGGAGACAATGCAGTAAAACATTGTGGAGCTAGTTACCTCCCGTCTAGACTGTGAAATTAATTCACCTGTCCTGCGAAACAAGCAGTCACCCACATTGGGATGTTGTTGCATCTGTGTTGTAGTCTCTTTAGTATGAAACAGAATTGATCATCCCTCCAGTTAAGGAAGATCTTACATTAGGCATAGGACAGACCTTTGTGAAGTGCATAGGAGAACGTTCTTCAATGACTTTCAAACTGAGTAACTTTTTAAAGTAAGGCTCTGAAAATCTCATTCTTAGCATAGCCTTTTTTGTTTGAAGCTTGATACCTGTTCATTGCTGTAGTTGATTCACAATAAACAGTTCAGGCTGAGTGTGTTTAATGTCCTCACTTCTAATTCAAAAAATACACAAAGTCTGTCAGATAGGCTTTCACAGCATATTTCAGCAATTGACTTCCTAGTCAAGAAATGTGTTAGTAAAATCCAACATGAGAAGCCTCACCTCAAGGTTCAACATAGTTCCTTTACTAGGTCTTTTCTCATCTGCCCTTTCAGATTTCTAAGGGCAGCGTTGATTGGAGCAAGTACTCTCATTTCCTGAAAGGAAATTCCTGAGTCTTTCCTGCCTAGGACAAAAAGTCAGGAGTGAGTCTTTTTAGGAAATGCGGTTCAATTGCTGCAAAGCAGAGGAAAGCAGACTCATCAGCGTTTCATGTAGGATTGCAGTTTAGTACTACTGTGTTTAGGAGGGAAGGGTTATATGCAATACAGACTATGTTAAGAGGCCTAGCAGGAGTTTAAATTAGTCAAATTAGAAGAGCGAACTGATTTTTAGCAGATACTCTTAAGTGTATTCTCTGGGGAAATACTGCATATTGTCCTTGAGGCTCCTGTCATAGTCAATGATGAGAAATTACTGCCTAGAAGTAGCATGTTTTTCATGTCTTGATTATTCTGACTTATAGTTAAAGGCAACATTGAAACCATTTGCTGTGGTGCATTTTTTTGTTGCCAGAGCAAGGCAAAAGAATTAATAGTTTCATAGATCACTAGGCTTGCTTAGGCTTCTGTATTGCAAAATCACAAATGTTTCTGTGTTAGGGTTAGGTTTTGGGGATAACTTTTTTCCAACTGGTTTTGCCAGTGCATCCCTGTAGTTGTGTGTCTGCGACCAATTTGAATTTTTCTTAGGCAGGCAATAACACTGGAAAGTGTCACCAGAAAGTAAATTTTAATTTGAAAGATGAAAAAAACTTAATGTGCAGTGTAGTTAATCTCCCGCTGTTGTAAGTCATGGCTTTCTTTAATTGACATCAAAATTTAAGAACACACCTATTCTCAATAGCAGAGAGTGGACCAAAATTCTTCATTATTTTTCCACCTCTTTTAAAAAGAATTTAGCTGAAAAATACTTGTTTATTAAAGAGCAATAAGTACTCAATACTCTTTCTTGGTTCCACGAGCACTTATCAGTCTAACATACAGATTTTTATCTGCAGATTACGACCAGGAGGAAGAGGATGAGTCTTACTTGCAGCCAGATACTTCTGAGGTAGTGAAAGATGGTATGTGATTTCTTTCATTCCCTTCACAAAAGACCCCATGAAAGGCCTCTAATGAAGTCAATATTCATGTAGAATGCCAGATTATTGTTTTGGCTTGATCATATCTAAAGCATTGCAGGTAGTAAAATAGAATCCTGGAATGGGTTGGGTTGGAAGGGACCTTAAAGATCATCTAGTTCCAATCCCCCTGCCATGGGCAGGGACACCTTCCACTGGACCAGGTTGCTCAAAGCCCCATCCAACCTGACCTTGAACACTTCCAGGGAGGGTGCATCCTTTTGGGTACTGGAAGGCTGCTCTAAGGTCTCCCTGGAGCCTTCTCTTCTCCAGGCTGAGCAACCCAACTCTCAGCCTGTCTTCATACAAGGGGTGTTCCAGCCCTTTGGTCATCAATAACTGAAGTAATGCACAGGTATCTAATCTTGAGAGGTGTTTAGGGTCAAAAGTTCCTACTAACAGCAGTAACAATTATAGAAGATGTTACATGCCTTTAAGAGCATGCTCTCTTGCAGGCCTCCTGCCCTGGAAGAACCTTTATCTGGTCATCAGTCTGGAGCAGGAGTAATGCTTTTAATGTAGTCTCTTTTTCTTTGTTTTTAGCAAAAGGAGAACTCTTTGCTAAGTCGTCATAAGCCATGCCTGAATAAAAATTGCAGGAGTTTAACATTCAGAATTGTGCTGAAAGTTAAATGCTTGTCCAGCATTTTGGGTACTATCAGACCAGATGCCAATGAAGTACCTTAAATCACATAGAAAATAAAATTGAAAAGACTCGTTTCTTGACATACTATATTTCCCCTCAGTGTGTCCTGTTTTTTGAATGTTTTCTTTCTGTAGATATGGTCCTGCCCCCAGCCTACCCACCTCCACCAGTTCCTTATGCCAGAAAAGCTGCCTACTCGGAATCAAGGGCAAATTCCTTTGGTGGCAAATCTACTGTGCTAGTACCACCACCGCCTCCTAAAAGAAGCTTACCTGATATCAAACTGGAGGATCTCTTAAACATGAGAGAACCCCAGTTACAGTGCCGAGCTGAACCTAATCTAAAGATTCAATCCTCAAGCCGGAGACTAAGTGAACAGCTTCCCCCTGTACCCCCTCTTTTCAAAAAGTCTGTGTGTGTCAAAGAAACTTGCTCATTGCCTCCAGAGCCTCTGCCTCTAGCTCAAGTTCTTGCTTCTCCAGAAGGATGCGAGAAGCTAAAAACCTTAAACCTTTCACCACGAACTCCTCCTCCACTACCAAGCAGCAAACCCAAGCTGTCACAGTTTACTGAAAAACCAGAGCCCAGAGTGCCAAGAGAATATGGTAAGCCTGGACTGTTTGTGCCACCAGTGCTCCCAAAGCCACCTGTGCCAAGCCACCAGCCCCCTGGAATCAAGCCGAGACCAGAGAAATCTTCATGTCCCCAGTTACAGTAAGTATGAAAATACAGTGCACTATTAAATTTTTCCATTGTGTGTTAGTTAACTAGTTGACAGACATATTTTTCAGATTCGCATTGACATCTCTTTCTCTTCCCTGCACCATCCCTCTCTTCCTCACAGTGCTGTGCTTTTTTGCCTCTATATTTGTTACTTGAAAATTTTGCAATGATTTTACCTTCTCAAATAGTTCAGAAAGAAACAGTAGATAAACCAAACTTTAAAAAAAATTACAGAAAAATTTTGTAGTTTGTTTGTTTTCAGGTCTTAAAGACTTAATAGCCTTTGATCACAGTGAATAAATAAGAAGCCTTTATGTCAGAACCTCAGTAAACTGCAAAAACAATTTTAGGCTTCTGTGGAGATAGGAAGTGTGTTTCATTTTATATTAAGATCAGCTTTAAGCAATTTGGAACTAGTCACGGTGGTGAGTCAGGTGAAAATATTTTTGTCCATTGGATCATTTAGCAGCTCAGAAGAACAAGTAATAAACTCTTTAAAGACAGTGCAAGGAAGACACTGATATACAGGAGTGAGTCCAGTGGAAGGCCACCAAGATGTTTGGGCTGTAGCCCATGATATGTGAGAAGAGGCTGAGAGAACTGTATTCATTCAACCTTTAGGAAGGCTAATGGGAGATCACTGCTGTCCACAGCTACTTAACGGGTTGGTATGGAGAAGACAGCAAGACCTCAGAGGTCTGCAGTGATAGGATAAGAGGCAACAGGCAGCAGTCACAACCTGGGAAATTGCAGCTAGATGTTAGGAAAAACTTTTCACCATGTTGATGGTGAAACATCAGAACAGGTTGCTGCGGAGAGGCTGTGGAATCTCCATCCTTGGAGATACTCAAAACTTGACTGGACACAGCTTTCTGAGGTACCTGATCTAGTTGGACCTGCTTTATGCGGGAGCTTGCACTAAATGATCTCTAGAGGTCCCTTCCAACGTAAATTAATCTGTGACTTGGGGGGTAAACTGAGACTTGTTCTTCAGTTCTAGTTTTATTATCCCTCCAGTGTTTTGTGTATATTTGTTCTGTTTTTCTGAGGAGATGTCCTTCAGTTTTTGTTCTGTTTCCGCCAGGAGATCACCACCAGATGGACAGAGTTTTAGAAGCTTCTCATTTGAAAAACCAGCACTACCCTCCAAGCCAAACCAACCTGACGATGATTCTGATGATGACTATGAAAAAGTAAGATCAAGGAGATGATCCATTCTCAGAGTATTTCTTTCCTGCTTATGTATACTTTTGGGAACCTTTTAAACGCACAATTTCAGGGAAAATTAACTTTCTGAAAACACAATGCTGTGTGTTGTTTTTTTTTTAAAGCTTTGAGGAATACCTTGATAAATTTCGGATTTTAATATTGGATGTAAAGGAGGAAGAAGCATAAAGTAAAGATTAAATTGCCATTAATAATTTCAGATACTGATGGCTGTAGCTTACTTGCATAACAAGTTGCTAGCATTTTGAGTTGTCATTGACTTACACAGTGATTTATTTTCTTTGTTTATTTTTCAGGTTGGGCTGCCTGCTTCAATATTTCTTAATACCTCTGAATCCTTTGAAGTTGAGAGGTAGAGTTGACTTGAAAATAGTTGCTTAGAAGTCCTACAAAAACCTGCACTGAATAGTAGTCCAAAGATCATTTTGATAGGTACAATTTGCGTTTAAAAACACAATGGAAGTATTTAAATTCCTTTAATCCCACCTGAAAGGAGGTTGCAGCAAGGTGGGCATCAGCCTCTTCTCCCAGGCAACTAGCTACAGAACAAGAGGACATAGACTCAAGCTGTGCCAGGTGAAGTTCAGGCTAGAAATGAGGAGGCATTTCTTCACAGAAAGGGTCGTTAGGCATTGGAATGGGCTGCCCAGGGAGGTGGTGGAGTCACCATCCCTGGAGGTGTTTAAGAAAAGGCTGGAGGTGGCACTTAGTGCCATGGTCTAGTTGACATGGTGGTGTTAGGGCAAAGGTTGGACTCGATGATCCCAGAGGTCTCTTCCAACCTCATCAATTCTGTGATTAATATGGAAATCACTTTTTAGGGGAGTTAGTTCAGTGCTCTTGTATCAATTGAAAATGCATACTGCCTGGAAAGTGATTTTACTCCATCTGGAGGAGGTTGTTCTGCCAGGATGCTAGGTGGCACAGAAAGCCAGATCGTCTGTGCTGCGTTACTGGTTCAGATGCTAGAACAGTAAAATTCTTTCAGCTATGATGTACTACAAATTATTACAGCCGAAACAGAGATTTGTAATAAGAATTTTAAGAATCTAGGCATTTTAATTATCAGAGTCAGAAAATGCTAATATATGTCATTGTTGTATTATTTTTAGGACGTTTAAAGCTAGTAGCCCACGGGGACAACCGCAAAATGGATTGTACTGTATTAGGAACTCATCTACTAAGCCTGGAAAGGTAACTTGCAATTGCTGAATCTACCCCTCAAAAACCTTTTTGATTTAGAGATACTATATCTTAGATATTATGAACTGCTTAACAATTTAGATGAGCTCTTTCCTTAAAGCAAGAAAATATGAGACAATCGCTATCATAACTTCAGTGATTTTTTTTTTGTTTGTTTGTTTTGGCTGGATTGTAACTAATTCCTTAATAATGCATTAACTTAGAAGAGCTTATTAGCATAGACTGACTATGTTGCATTCTTCTTCTTCAAGGTACTGGTCGTATGGGATGAATCTGCAGACAAAGTGAGAAACTACAGAATCTTTGAAAAGGTTAGTAGCTGCACTATGTGTGCTTGTGTATATATGTGCCTGAAGTGTGCATGTGTATAGGTGTATATCGGAACTACAAGTTAAAAGTCTAAACTTCTTCCCATTCCTAAGAGTAGAAATAAGCTAAATTACAAATATCTGGCCTAGGATGAGAGTTTGAGTACTCAGATCTGGGCTTTCTAGTTGCTGTATTGTGCAAAGACAAACTAGCTGTAAATGTTCACATCTAAATTTCAGCTCCAGTCAGATCTTAAAAGAAGGAATATTAAATTCCTGAGTCTAATTTGGACTTATTTGTGTAAGTGACTAGTTTGCAAAGCAGTAGCTTGTTTGAAAGAACTTCTTAGTTCTGATGATGATGTTTTGGGGCTTTTTTTTAAACATTGAGTTGGAAAATTTGCTGTCAATGATTACATATGTTTTTGTTCTACAACAGGATTGCAAGTTTTACCTGGATTCAGACATCATGTTTTTGAACATGGGAAGTTTGGTCGAATACTATAGCACTCATGTCTTACCTAGTCATGACAGCCTGATTCTTCGGTGTCCCTATGGTTACTCTAAACCAAGGTGACATGACTGGCATAATTCACTGCCGCTTAGAACAAATGGGTTCCCTACTGCCCTTGAATTAAAAGTGGACTCCTGCCACTGTTGGACATCCCATTGTTTGCACACAGAAACTGAGTCTGTTTCAACCATTTATTCTCACGTGAGTCGCATATGAACTCCATTTAATGAACTCTTGGTAAAACCTTACAATCCAGACCAGTGGATTTTATGGTCTTTTCTTTTGAAAAGATCCGAACTGATTATGCTGTGAAAGCTGTCCATGATACCTACACCTTTTATAAAATTGCTGCTATTACTAATCTCCTTGGAATGTGGAAGATGGACATGAACAAAAAACTGGTCTGAATACAACCAACACAGAAAAGGGAAGCTTCCGAAAGTGTATCGGAATTCACTTGTGACAGGGAATACTAATACTCTGACTTGAAGGCATTACTCCTTAAGTCAGCACTGGTGCTCAACTGAGAGTTTTTGTATTACTTGTATAATTGATGTGTAAATAATGAAGATTTCTGTGCAAATAATTTGGTCTACTATAGGTAAAGATGATCCAGAAATGTGGCTTTTTTTTTTAAGCCACCTCATACATAAATGTAACTTCTGATTACAATGTCTGCAGTAATCATCATCAGGGTTATCCAACTGATACGGTTGTGGCATCCCACATACTACTTAATGACGTGCACTTCAGATAGGTGTGGAATGATACTCATTTGGCTTTCATGGGAGCCCTATTACTTAGTTCTGAACTGAAAGGGTAGGTGCCACTAGTATTTTAAATGGAATTTTAATTTTAATAGATTGGAATGGTAATGGAATAGTAATTTTAATAGAAAAGACTACTTAAGATGAAGGGGGAAGGGAGGGAGTCTGTTCAGTACCCCAAATTCTGACTAGCAGTTTTCTTTCAGATTGTTATAATCAAAAGTTCTTTAAAACAAAACAGAAAAAACCCCCAAACCTATAACCATGAGTGTGATGCTACTCTCGCCTCATAAATCTTTGTGGCCAGTCTCTTAGCGTCAGGTTGTCAGCCCATTGCATTCTGCTCAGTTCTAGGGCAAAACACACTGCCCTAGTCTAATCTTTGAAGATCATGAAGAATTTTGCTATTATTAAATTGCAACTCATTTTGTAGTTGCATGCAAAATAAAATCTGTTTTATAACATACTATCAGCACTATCAGACTATCGGTGATAGGCATTATCAGGGTGCTTGTAATATTTGTTCCCTAATATTTCGGGGACAGATGTCGAAAAAACAACGGCTTGATATTTATGCCAAAATTATCCTATTCCTAAATTTTGATAAAGAGGAGAAATTTATTTTAATGACCTGTTAAGTAACTGTGTTGATTCAAAAGTACTGTTATAATGGTCTCATACTCTAATAATGTTTACAAGACTTGTAATAATAATTTAAAAAAAAAAAATCCTGTCATTCCTGAAACAGAAGGTATCTAGTTTCTATCGGTCTGAATCTGTACCCATAAACTTTTTTTTTCTGTTACCCTTTCAAAGTTTATACATGTCAGTTTTAATCTTGTTACAGTTAGATGGTCACAACTTTAAAAACATAAACAAAACCATTACAGAATAAGACTTTTCTGATTATGAAAACAATAAACCAGGATTTAATCTCTAAGAGATTTTCCTTAATAAAGAGACGTAATATTAAACCATACATAGGAACTGAGGCAAGAAACCTCTATCTTTTGCAAGAGACACAGACATATACAATATTAGTCTTTTGATCTCTATTCCTGATATAATAGGTTTTATGTGTGTAAAGAATATGCAGTACTGAATATTGGATATTTTAAGTTTCTAATTCCTTCTATTTTAAATGAGTATCCCTGTGGTTCACTACTCTGATATGATCAACTCTGTAAAGAATGCTCAGCCAAGAAAGCATTTAAAAATATTTTTGGCATATATATAGGTGTATATCAGAGCAAGTTCTAGTTTCTTACAGTATTTACACATACTGTTTACAGAGTAAATTTTTCTCTATCTGAGAATAATTGACCTCATTGTGTCATGACAGTTGTACTTACAGTATGCTATCTTTGGGGCCCTATTCAGATATTTAATTATTTTTGCAACCATGTACTCAAGTATTTTACAGCTTAAAAGTCTTATGTAATCCAATACATATAAAACATAACACTGTCTTTACCTGTGTAATACAAAATTTGCAAATATGTAAATTTTTGTGTTAATTTCTTTTTTTCTATAAATGTATATATTTCAGAAGTGGATAAACTTTCGATGCCAGTTTACCTAATTTTGTGCAGTTGTTTTTAACTTCATGGGTGTGTGTTTGAATGCTTTTGTTTGTAGTTGTGTTAAATAGTGCTTGATTCTTCTAATCGTGAAGTTAGAAGAATTAGTTTTCAGCCCTCTTAAGAAGTAAATCTTCATGTAAGCAATGCTATCAGAAACTTGGTGTTCTGGTCATCAGTGTGGCTGGGGGTGGAAATTACCTATTTTCCATTTACTTCAAAGTTTGAGTGCAGGGTTGAGGACTGAAGCATTCATTTTTATCTATGGACACAAAATGCAAGTACGACCATAATAAAAAGAGTGTCTCAGAGGAGCAAAAAAAACAAGAAAGCGAAGTCTGCAAAGGTGTTCTTCAGGAGCTTGCTTGGGAAAAGAGGACCTTCCCATTTCCCAGCACCTAACAGCGCTTCTGCTCAGAAATGTCAGTGTAACCTGGTAGGTTTACATCTGTAGGTTAGTGTGTATTTACAGTGAGCTTACAACCTCGTAGGTTTACATCTCTGACATCTCCAGAATTCAAGGTAGGAGATATAGATAAGGACATGCTAGGTAATCCCTTCATCCTTCCAGAAACAGGTAGCAGGTTTCCAAACAAACCTGCAATCACGTAAGACTCTCTCTTCCAGGTCATCTTGCTCCTACATACTAGTCTAGTCTGTTTTATGCAGAATTAGGTGAAGTTAAATTTCTAGTATTTGTAGGCCAAACAAATCTGCAATCACTTAGACTCTCTCTTCCAGGTCATCTTGCTCCTACATACTAGTCTAGTCTGTTTTATGCAGAATTAGGTGAAGTTAAATTTCTAGTATTTGTAGGGAGGAAAGGCACAGCTGGAATGCATGGCTCATAGTCTGTCTCCTATACCTCTTACTAACTCTTCTTTCCTTCACCACAAATCAGCCTCTTGCATCTACAATCTACTGCAAGCTCCTTAGCTTTAAAATAGTTTGTGGAGAAGTGTGAAAGCACTATTTGGTATACCAAAAAAATGCAGTTTGTGAGTTTGGTAATATCCAAGTCAAAATAATTGATACTAGTTTGGAAAAAGGCTTGCCTCTTGTATCTAAACTTGCAAGAAAAAGTGTTACAGATGATATTTGTGGGGGGATTGCTCTTCTGGGGGAAAAAAAGGAAAAGTTTCAACAAAGGACTGCAAATCAGTAGGCAGCATATCATAAAAAGTGATCTGATAGCCAGATAATTTTTCTGTGATAGCGAAGGTGCTTTGTGTCAGTGGTCAAGTATTCCCTAGTTGAGAACTTCAGTTTTTACAGGAATGTAAATAAGCAGCAAGAGTATTCATGGCCTCTGGTGCTTCATGCTTTGGAAAGTTCAAAAGGAGGCTAAAGATTTCTGACGCTTTAAGGTGATTATTTTGAATTTGGGGACATCTGCTGGCCCGCCTGTTCCATGCAGGGTTCTAAGCAGGAACAGGAATACAGGATATTCCAACAGGAATACAGCTGCTAAGCCGGGGCATGGAAGTCACTTGGGTAGAAATCAATCCTTAGTGACTTTGGGTAGAAGCTAGAGATTAAAGCTTAACTTCGGGTGGAAACTTGAGGGGCCAGGTCTCTGAAACTTAAGATGTCTTTTTGCTCATCTTTCTCATAAGTAGCAATGTTGTTCAGCGAAATTACTCACCTGCATGTCTTTTAACCTAGATGACAATGAAATTAATTGAATTTTGTATTTCTGTGTTTAAATTATTCTTAAAATATACTTTGAGGTAGAATTTACGTAATGGCCTTCTGAGCACCATGTAAATTATCTACATCATGAAGCATTAAAGAGTTGTTCTGAACATTAAATACTTCACCTAGCAGCAAGCAAATTGCATGATGTCGCAATAGTTTCTATCTCACTAAACAGTCAACTCCTCGAAGTCAAGGAGGGGTGTTTTTCTAGCAATGGGAGTGCTTGAGATGACCAACCTCTTAAATAGGAGAGCTCGTAGTTCTTTTGCTATAAATACTTGAAGTAGCAAAATACCAAATGCTACTAAAACTTTTAGAGTAGATAGCATTTGAGCTCATTTTAAAACTGGACGAACTGAAGTGGCTTAGGGTACATATTGTAGGTCTTGTAGCATAGCCAACCCCCAAATCTATTCCTTCAGGACTTGCATTCCTGTATCTTAATTACAGGATCGTCATTACTACCCCTCAGCTGTACCTCCTTCCTTACAGCATCTGGTTACCAGGGAAGTGGGTAATCCAACCTCTCGGGTTCATGACATGGCCCTAATGGGCATGTAATCTTCAAGATATCAAAGAATCATTTTTGAAACCATTTTCCTCACATGTATCTCTACTGGAGTTGGTTTGCACAGAAATGACAGTGATAGTTACTATCTGCAGGATTATATCTCTGGATATGTAAAACCAGGGAAAAGCATCTAACCCTTCTTTGAGTTACCACTTTTTCTGCCTCTTAAGGAATTCAAGGATGATATTTAAAGGAACTCAAAATTTGATATTCTAATACTACAAAGCTTGTCCCAAGATTAATTAATTTTCTCCTGCATATAATAATTAAAATATTAAATACTTTAAAATATTTTTCGTATGCTTCTCAGCCCTCCTGATTACTCTTTGACTTCATACTAACTCCCTCTGTGTATAGTCTTGGCACAGCTGGTTCTTGTATTGGGAGGCTGATGTGCACTTAATTCTGACCTTGAAAGCTTTTTGCACGGACAGAGTGTTGCACCGGTACCGAAGGCCAGTGATGTGAAAGGTCTGCCGCAGTAGCACAGACAAAAGAAGGGTCTATTCCACGTAAACTTGTTAAAGGGTTTTATTGCAGGATGAATAAGGAAAGATGTCCAGGTGTGGCCTCCCAAGCTGTTGTAGGCTTCAGTGATTATGTTGTGCTTTAATTTATGCTCTGCTAGCATTCACGCTTATTTATTTTTCCAAGTAAATGCTAGCCACACCCTAACCATGGGAGTACTGCTGAAAATGTTCGTTTTCAAAAATTAAATGTGATTTAAAGGAATTCAGAATTTGATATTCTAATGTTACAAAGCTTCTCCCAAGCTTAATTAATTTTCTCCTGTATACAATAATTATTTAATACCTTAAAATATTTTCTTTGCTTCTCAGCCCTCGTCATTACTTTGAACTTGCACAGGTATCTTTTTTTTCTTTTTCTTTTCTTTGTTTTACTCTCCTGGGTCTGTTTTTAGAACTAAAGTTAGTTCAAAAGCTCTAACTTCTGTTAGTGGCACTTTTCCTTCTTCTACTGCTAAGGATGAAGATGTCATTACAGAGCAGCTAAAAACAATCAGCAGCTCTAGTGACACTGGAGTTAGTACAGAAGCAACTTGCAGAGAACATACACTAGAAGGCACATGATGCTTAGGAAATCATAAATGTTGCAATTGAAAGAATCAGCTCTACTCGGAAAAGGATTTTGGAAAAACAAACCCACACCTCCACAAAGAGTGTCATAAAGTTAAAAGAGAAAGTTGGTTGGTTGAGTTCCTTTTGGCCAAAGCAATCGTTCCACCTTTGATTGCTTTTGGTTTTTAATTGAAACTGTTACTAACCAGCTTGAACTATGAAGCTACATTTACATTAATCTCAATAGTGTATAAAAATTTCTCTATGCCCCCCTAAGCATAAAGTCAGTATTTTTCAAACTTAAAGCCAAAGTGGCCCCTCAGTTTAATAGATTGTATAAAATCTGGCAACATTTAGTATCAGCCTGTTCTAGCTGCTCTGCCCTTTCCCCACCTGCTGCTTCAGTTCTCTTGGGTTTTATTTTTTTTCAGCTGAAATAAACCTCAGATATGTTTTTGTTTGGATCTGGAGGGAGATGAAAGTAGACCAGAATACTTTCTTTTTCTCCCCTCCATGTAGTTGTTCTATTGAATGTTTCTCAGATATATACACATTAAAGATTGTTTCTACATACTATTTTCAAATCTTTGGGAAAGTTGTTCCTTACATAAATCAGTAAAATTCAAAAAAGCAGCTCTGTCCTGTGAAGAATAGGATTACAGCTGGGACAAAAAGAAAGTACAAAAATAATAGTACTTTTGACATAACCTTACCTTTGCTGATGGCTTTAGTAATACTACACACAAGCCATGAGATATTATTAATGCTGTTATACACAGCTGAAATTAAGATAACCTGTTACATCATTTTTAAAAAGGCATTTAAGTTCAGTAATTTCAAAGAAAAATCTCTCACGTAATGCTACATAAGCTGACTGGTACCACCGCCAGCAGAGTCCCGGATGCCAGTGAGACCCACACAGCACTTCCAGGGCCGCTCTTGGGGTCTTTTGTAAAGATAATTTGTGTTTGTCTACGCACACCCTCCCACCACTGCAAGCCTGGTATGACGTGTCAGGGACCAGCTTTCAGTTTGCTGGCATTGACAAGGAAGTTTCGACACTAAGACTCCCCTTTTGAAGGCCGATGGGAAAAGCAGCAGAGAATTCACATACAGGCATTGTTTTATTTAGAGGAACCAGAACTTTGTCCGAGAAGCAGAGTAAGAGGTGTGCATGAGATGAAAAAGAATGATCGCAGTAGGGAAGCAAGTTCTGCCCAGTCAACAGACTGTCAGGATAGAACAGTTCTGGCAGGCCAAGAGGGAAAGATCGATTTTGATACTATCATTCCCAGTTCATAGGTAAGAAAACTGACCTGGAACTGCTTATGTGGAATGAGTGCACCCCATATAAAGGAAAAGATAAATGTCCTGATGCCAGATTTGTGACATCAACCTAGTACTATGCTTCTCACAGGCAGCTAGAAATGGTTTGATCATCAAGGAGTGCTAATGCCAGGTAAAGAGGTCAGTTGCCTAAAAATAACTGTAGAGTATTATTTTTCTGATACCTCGTAAAGCCAAACTAAAATAATTTGTAAATACTTGCATTGACTTGCATTGACTTTTTTATTTGAACCTGTGTGATGTAAGTTGAGTCCAGTGCTGCTGATGCTTGAGCCTGCTAAGGAAAACTACTTGCTGTGGATGAGTCAGCAAGTGGAACACCGATACTGCCTAAACAGTACTGTGTTCTGACACCTCTCGTGGGAACGCTGTGCTGGCTGTAAATACGTGGTAGTATTTTTCTATTTTTTGAAGGGCCAGTAACCATTCTGCAGTACACATGCAGATGTGCATATGGCAAGTGCAAGCCTACTGGCAACAAGCTTGTCTTGGTTATTTTCCCAGATCCCTCACCAGCAGTGCAAAGATCTTGAAGGAGTCCAATACGACAGGCTGAAACATACTGTGTGGTTCATATTGTACCTTTTGTTGTAGCTGTAATGCTGTAAACCCAGCTGGGAAGCGTTAACAGACAAGTTCTTCATGTCCTAAATAATGCAGAAGTGCTTTTTCAGATCATCTTTGATGCCTTATTTCTGCAGCACAGCGTACTGCTTTAGTACATGTCAGTATGTACGTGCCCTCCATTAAGTTTCTATGTAATCCTACCCTTGCTGTTGCACCAGCATTGCTGTTCCTGCAGCTGAGTAGAGGCAGTTCAGGAACCTGGTCAGGCCAAAAGCTGAACGGGCAAGATTAACACTGTTATGCATCAGCTTTAGCAGTCTCGGGCTGCAAAGCGAGTTGATTGAGTTGGCTGATTCAGCAGAAAGCTGGCCTCGCCCCCTCCCTCACCCCCCAATTTTTCCCATCAGATTAGCCAGGTGAACCAGTATCTTCTCTGACCTCATGATTATGGGATATGATGCAAGGGGCAGGGGGAAGGCTGGAAGGGGACAACAGGAACCTGTGACCTTGGGCAGGTCACAGAGTAGGACAGCAGAAGAGAGGGGTAAAGGAACAGCACTCTTCTGCAGCATTTCACCAGCAGAGCCAACAGGTGTGATGATGAAATGCATCCCTTGATCAGCCGAAGCTGCTTGTGACACCACACCCGGTAGTTACACAAACACTTTATGCCAGCACTGCTAGTGAAAGGAATGACCCTGCCCTCCCCCAGTCCCTGGGCACTGCTGCTGTCCTCAACATCCCCCTCTTTCTTGGCACTGCTGGTCCTACAGCCACGCGCTGAGCTGGAGGGGAAACCCATTCATTTTAAAACAAAGCAGTGGGTTTTTTCTGAGTTAGTTTTAACATGGATCCATTCTCCCATTTGCTTTACCAGACAAAAAGAAAGAGAGCTTTATGTGATGAATGCCATGGCGAGGAAAGGAAAGAGAGGTAAGTGAGGTGCCAAGATGAAGGAGAGTTTTGACAGATACTCACCTACATGCCAAGGGGAAGACAATGTGCAAGGCAGGTGGCTGGACCCTGCAAATCTCATTGAGTAGACTCTGAACAAGGACAGAAGTATGCTATCTTGTATGTAACACGTCCACTGGGTTTAACAGCATTCAGCACTAGACAGGTGAAGTAACTTTAATGTTTTAGGCTTACAGCAACAGTTTTTACAGAAAAAGTTCAGACACGATTGGCTTATTATTAGTAATTACACTAACACGTGTCCTATTGTGGGATGTTTTTGATTAGGCAGATCTGTCCAGCTGTGTTGTCTCAGCAGATGTACCATAATCATTCTGCATCATCACTTGACAACTAAACCACCATTTTTGGTGGTTAAATTCACATACAAGTTTACATATATCTATATGGCCTGTTTTTCTATTCTGAACAGTGAACAGATGAAGATTAATTGCCAGAAAGTGTGAACTAGGTAAGTGGAGTGTTCCCTCAGTGGAGGTGGTTGAGGAAGGCTAGATTCCTCCCATATTCCAAGGGAAAGATGTTTATGGCTTCTGAAAACACCCATCAGGTTCTGCTAGCAGCAGTCTATTTTTCTTCTGACCATACGGATAACTTGGGGGTGGAGGGTACAGATAACAGAGAAGAGTTTAATGTTTATGAAAGTGTGTTCCCAGACCCCCAACTCCTCATTCGACCTGAGGCATGCACTATCCTATACAACAGTTTCAAAAAAGAGTGTAAAGCACCAGTCTTAAAATGACATAGAAATGATAGTGAAAATGTACAGAAAATAAAGGTAGCTAACAGAAGTTAACTTTACAGTTGGCGCTTTACTTGCAGTGACTAACAAAGTATGGGGTTATGCTAGCCACAGCTCTTCAAAAGATTTAGAAGATCTAAAGGGATGATTTGTAAAGATCTAATCAGCCCCCCTATATACAAGCTGTACAATATATCTGCACACTTCCTGAATCACATATACAACTTCTCATTAGACTGGAATTTAACATCCGGAGGATATTCGACTGACTTAAATACCTTCAGTTCTGCAGACGTCTCTAACCCTCACCAGCGCAGTGCTCAAGCTTCACTACTCTCGCTGGGTATCTGCACTTCTGGATCGACCTTGACTCGCTCTGAGCTTCCAGCGGTTAGATACCGTCACTGCTCTGTGTTAAAGAACCCTTTATGGTTATGCTTCCTTCGCCATTACTCGATTTCCGCCCCTATCTCTCAGCCTGCTGTAAAATAAGCTTCCCAGACGACGCGCTCCTCCTTCCCGAAGGGATCCAGCTCCACAACAAACCCCTTCCCTGTGTCGGGGGGGCTCTTCTCAGCCTCCACCCGGCCGTTCGGGAACCACCCAGCACTACCAAGAGCCTCACGACCCGCGAAGCGCAGCCCCAGCTGAAGGCGAACGGCCCCCACAGGGGCTCATACCACTCCCCGCCATTCCCCTCGCGCACCTCCCTCCCGCCC
>NW_009600436.1:0-321 GCF_000690535.1 Cariama cristata
AAACTGCCCCCCCAGCCTGCCCTGCAGTCTTTTTTTGTTTATTTGGGGTTTTTTTGGCACCAGGTTTGATAACGTGGTCCCTGCGGTCCATTTGTTGGCATCGAGCATCACTTGCCGGCATCGCCGCCCTGGCTTTGCCTTGCCATGCACGTTTCTGTTTCTTTTTTTTTGCTTTCCCTCTGTGGTCTCCGGACGGTGTTTCAGGCTCTGAGCTAGCAAAGCCTCACACAGACGCTTCCCTTTATGCACAGTAAGTACTTGGGTTTTGGGTTTTTTTTTCCCAGCTTAAAAAAATTATGCTTGCAACTTGGTGGTGAAGGG
>NW_009600436.1:380-716 GCF_000690535.1 Cariama cristata
TCCCCGGGGCAGACGGGCAGCGCTGGACGCCAACGGCTCTGGGCACTGATGGAGAATTTTAGCTGGGGGCTTCTAAACCGTCGGGGGCTGCTTTGGCAGCGCTGGGGGACTCGGCGTGGGACCCAGGGGCTGCAAATGCCGCTGCCCTGCCCGAGCACGGGGGGGGTGCAGCACCTGGGTGGGGGGTACAGGACCCCCACGCCGCCAGCTCCCCGCTCACAGCTTCAGTGCCACATTTCAGAGCATTTTTTTTGTTCCCCGCCTCCCCGTCTTTCCCACCTTCTCCTCCGGCCCCCGCGTTGGGTTTTTGAAAAAATAAAAGAAATAAGACTAGAG
>NW_009600437.1:0-8906 GCF_000690535.1 Cariama cristata
GAATGACAACCAAAAAACTGAAAAAAAAAATAAGTTGTTGACAGATCCTAAGTTGTTTTCGGTATTTTCATTTCCCAGAAGTTTGGAAAAATTTGTTTATGTTCCAAACTACAAAAAAATTCTAATTCAGTATTTGCCACAGATTGGGAACTAAATGCCAACTATGAGTAAAACATAATTCCCCATAATTTTCAGCTCTTACCCCGCACCAAAGAAGAAAATCAAAAGAGCCCCCTGGGTTTGAAATAACACCTATTGATCTTTTGTATAAAGGAACACATTTTATAAAGTTTAAAGGAAGTGTTCAGAAAGACGTTTTAGGCTGTACTTATTCGCCAATGAATGATACCAGAACAGACTACGCTATCTCAAAGCCCTGTTTCCATTTCTAGGGCTTCTCCAAATATTCATTGTTTTTACTCAGGATTCAACTACTATGGAGCACCTAACTATTTCTGAACACTCGCTGACCTGTTCCAGTGAAAGGTAAAGTGGAGACAACAGAAAAAACATAAGTAGGATGTCCCTTTTTATACACCTAAGATATAGTAGACCTGACATTTATATGAATTATACTGGAAAACACATTGTAAGTTTTAAATGGCCTTTAGCATTGTCAGAATGGTGTAAATTGGCTTTAAGTGTAACAGAACAAACCATTTTCAAAACATCTGGCTTTATCTGCGGAAACAGTTTACCCTGCTCTCAGACTCTGAATTAAAACTTAACTCCTTGACCTCTGATTCTCTGGGACAGTGAGGCTAGCATGCTGGACAAAGTCCCTGGCACTCCATATAGTATTGTATGGACATAGCTATAGAGGACTCGAAATCAGATTAGTAGCATATTCCAGTCTTGCTGTGTTCATGGGAAAGCAAGCCAACCATTGCTGTAACTACTGTTTTGTTAGCAGTGGTGGATTCTGACATTTGCAAAATAGTTCTCTACTATGCAGGGCAAACACAGGATCAGGAACCTGCCTGCATATGCTGTAAAATGCATATTTTCCAAAGTACAGCTGTAAACACACTTTTGATGTATGTTGGCTGCATGAGTCCTGTTGTGTTTCCTATCTTGAACAAACAGGTTGTTCTACACAGTTCTGACCATGCTGCCTGTTATACAGTAGGACCAACATCTGGCTAAATACATATGAAATATGTCTGAAAGAAGGAAAGATACACAGTCTAGTTATCCACTGAAGCTTATCAGCAAGTAGTAAATACTTGCTCAGAATACCCTGTTAACTAGAAACTTGTTTATGCCATTCGATTAGGAGAAAAATGGCATTAACATAGAGAATGTTTAGTACTAATTATGCTATGATTTTTTTTTTAACATTCTGAACAAGAAAACCTTTCTGTTTCAAATATATTACTAGCCTTGTCTAATGTAACTGAATCTCAGACAAGCTGCAAAAATACAAAATCATGTTGAATATAATCAAAACAAAGTTACATAGCTTACAATAATTTAACCCTCAAGCTAGAAGTTGTTTTCCATTTTTCCATTCAAATTAGCCCTGAAAGGAATCACAGGCATATGTTTCAGCTTGAGTGTCAAGTCATATGAGAAAAACATCAAAGGAAAGTAAAATCTAATAGAGAAGAATCCATGAAAACAGTTAATCTTTCTTTAATTAAACTTGATTGGTTGAAAAAGGAGGAGACAAACAACAATCTTTAACAAAACCAGGGGGTTTTATATAAGTATATGGATGGAAAAAAAGAACTCTAAATTAAAATAGGAGAGGTGCAAGAAAAACAGAGTAGTTTTTATAGTGAAACTTGATTTTTAATTTTTTTTTTTAATATCATGACCAATTCAGAGAGCAAGTTCTCTGGAAACTGCAGAATCCACATATATTTTCTTTTTCCTTTGACTTTACTATACAGCTTCTCTAGTATTCATATTAAACAAATAATGTCAAAGGTGAGAGTACTGGAATGGATCATCCTATGAGAAACAGTAAATGTCCTGTTCATTGTCTCAGACAATAAATTTGTATTTTTTAATCTGTCTTTTACTTCCTATTCTTTCAGTACTTGGAATATGATCTTGATTGACTTACTGTTTGCGCCTCTTTCTTAATGTAATTTTACAGCTCTTATTTAGGTAATCCACAAATCAACAGGGAGCTTTCTTCTATGGTTTAACACTGTTGAACAAACAGAAGCCTCTTCTGCTTTAGTTGGATGCTCTAGGTGCTAACACAACAATAATTTATTAGTAGCATACTTTAGACCTATTTTAGACATATTTTAGACAAATACCTCCTAGTAAAGGTATAGCAGAGCTGTGCTTCGTAAGAAGAAATTACCTCTTAAGATTTTTCCCTGTAACTTCTATAATCATCAATTATTTCTTTTTATTAAACATACCGTAATATGTGAAGAAAGAAGGCTTTTTTTTCCAGAAAGTTCAGTGGAATGGGAAAAGGAAAAGCTAGAGAACAACTGTATCTGGATACCATCTTGGAAGGTCAGAGATGTGAGGAAACGGATGGAAACTCAAAGGAAGAGAACCGTTTCATCAGTTTATCCTAACATACTCCAGAGGAGTATGTAGTTTGAATTTTCCATACAATGCACAACCAGGTCTTTGGCAGTGGTGGTTGCTGCATGTTTAGAGGATCCAGGATAATTACAGCATTCTCAGAACAGGTACTGCAGAATACAAATATATTTTCAACCAAATAATTAGAAATGGTGTATCTACTTCAAGCTGGTTTATAACTGTACCAGAACATAAAAAAGAACACACTGGTAAAATGAAAATGGAAAGGGAAAGAATGTTGGTGTAAACAGGGTCAGCTGATGTTTGGAAAGTTACTGAAAGTAAAGATCAATCATACTCTTCACTTCATGATAGTGAAAACAGAGGAAGAGTCAAATGTGTATAGGGAACTAAACCACTACTCATTTTTTCAAGGACACATAAGAAATATTCAAGTGAAAACACTAAGTGTGTACTAGACATAGCAATCTGTCATTTTTATCTGATCATTTCTTATACAGAACTACAGAAACATTCTCATGCAGTAATAAATCATCTGATCTACACAACAGGATTATATTTTTTCTCCTGTTACCACCTGAAATGAAATATGAAAAATAAAACATATGCTAATAGACACAAAACGTGGATTTTGTTGTTTTTCTAAAAAAAAAAAAAAAAAGCATTCCAGTCAGTTATTGAGTTATTGTATCTCATCACTCTAAACCTCTGTGGGATTTTTTTTTTTTCTGTCCATGTAACAACTGACAAACTCAGCAAAATCAAAGAGAAAAATCTGGCCCAGTGTGTTAAAACCATACCATAAAGAAGATGCAGTTCCAGACTAAAGGAAAAAAAAAAAAAAAAAGGAAAAAGGAAATAAAAATAAAAATAAAAAAATCTTAAGTTTAATTAAGAAATTTAAGAAATTTTCTGAAAAAAGGGTGCTTGTTGTGACCTTGAAAAGCAAGTTCAATCAATGACACAATCAAAACATACCAGCCTGATAAACAAAAGTGAAGTTATAGTGACAGTTATACTTTTCAACAACTAGATACCCATGTCCCTCAAAAAAATAGGGAAAAACTGTCACACAAACAGCAGAACAATTGCTCACAATGGATTACATAATGTTAATAATGGTAATATACTGCTAATACAATGCTAATAATGTTAATATACTATATTTGACCCTAGACAGCAGAGTATTTTTAGACTTCTTAAGCAACCAAATGCTATGAATCAGTACCTCTATTCTGACTAATTCAACAAATGCAACGTAATTCTTTTTGATTTGTCACTTTTTTTTCCTTTAAGTCCTTTGTCAGCTCCACTGTCAATGTGTGAAATATGCTTATGCTATGCTACACAGTTCTTCAAATAAAAGCAATATTTTTCTTTATTATTCTGTTAATGCTTCCTTCTTAGTTGTATATTCTTACCTCTTTCTCACCATTCTGTAGAAGAATTATAAAATGCACATGGAACATAAAAAAACACAAAACTCTTCCAATATATCCAGTACACCAAGAAAGGATACTCCACTCACTATCTATAAATCCTTTCCTACACCTCAATAGCCCAACAGTTGTCAAGAAGTTAACTCTGCTCATCATTTAGGCCTTCACAGAGCAGTGTGACAGTCATGTGTTCCCCATGAGATTTGTTGGTTCTTCCTAAATTAGCCTGCTCAGGCACTACGTGTAGTTCTACCTTGGCAGTGCAAAAAAATGCAGGTTATCCTCAGTAAAATCCAGTCAGTTTGTGAAGGCAGCTCCTAATGAATTTAGCCATCTACTATACCAGTAGAAGACGTTTCAGGCCTTTAATGATTCACATCTTCAAAACCTGTCCCCATAGTTTCCTCAGGAGGTCTGAGAAGAACAACCATCTTACTGCAGTACAAGACTTGAGTTTGACTAAATGCAAGAAGAGCATCCATTAAGTCATCTGATGAACTACAGAAGGATGTTACAAAAAGTTAATTTTCCATGAGAAGATGACATTTGCCACCACGTAAGCATACTTAAACCAATCTGTTTTTAGATCTGAGGAGCAAGCTGTGAGGATCTGGTTTCTTCCAGAGTTGCTTTTATTTTAGATCTTGCCTTTTCTACACAGCTGTAAAGATGACATCAGTGTCCACCTGATTTTGCTCTTGGACAACACAGCATTATTAAGAGATCTTCTATCCAAGAACATCTTCTGAATCTTCAGCAAATGGAATTATAACTTGGCCACATAATCACCTACTGATACCACTGCAGCTGCTGCTTTTTTTTTTTTCCCATGGGGATACTACATTTACCATGTTGTTCTTTGCAACCTATATTCTTTCCTGTGCTGTTTAATCTCATATTTATGAAGTGTTGCTGGTTCTGATTAAAGAGCTCTGGCAAAGTGCCACTGAGCTGCTGAGCTTTTGCCAGTACAACAGCCCTGTACTTGCTTTCCTCTCCTTAGTGTCTAGCAAGCCTAGGACAAGTAGGTTTTATTATTACCACTGATAGTCTACTGAACATTTTCAAATTCTGTAACAAATTTGAATGTCTTGCAAAGATGGCAGCATTACCATTACATATGAGCTTTTCACTAAGGTGAAAATTTTCTGCTGGAAGGTAGTATCTTATTTGTTTATTACTTGAAGCACTTGACTTTCAATTTTTCGTGCTGCAAATTCAAATTTATGTCCAAACAGAAGTGTTTCTGAGGTATACTGATATAATAAGTGGTTTGGTATCCTAGTTTCACATTTAAATTGTTAGTTAGCATGGGATTAAGTTTGTTTTTAAATCTGGACTTGTAATTGCACACAATGTTTACAGAAGATCTACATGTTCAGTACTTTAGGGCATGAGTGTACCTGTTTTGTGAACATACACAGCTGCTTGTTTCACTTTAAATAGTATTAGAACTATTTTCTAGTAATTAACCTTACTTTCGCTATTCCTTCTGAAGCAGACATTGCTGGAAGCTCCCACCGACAGAAAAGAAACAGATCACATAGTTCATATCTTTCCCACTGCCACCTCTTTGGCCTTGTAGCAAGCTAGCTACTAAAATGTCAATATGTCTCCACAAACTGTGCCTGTCCCCAGCTTGATGCTCCTACATGACCTTAAAAGACTACATTTGTCCTTTAGTGAATGGTTATTGAGCTTCTGGATGTACCATCTGTAGCTGAGTCAAGAATCAAGAAAGATTCAAACCCTCTCTGAGCAGAAAAGGTTTTGTTTGGTTGTTTTCTTTCTCTTGTCATTAGTCATTAAACAGATTATTAACAAATAAAAAGTAGAATATGATTCTCTAACATTATCAAAGAAATATTTACTGTGTTTGTTAAGAGAATTTTTTAATAACAAACCTATTCTTGTCTAAGGGAGCATGAGTTATGTCTGAGGAACTCCTGGAAGACTTTGGTCAACAACTTCCCCTCCAGGAGAATCAAATCTTTTTAGCTTTCCTGATACCAATCAGCAGTTACAAGAACTGCTAGAATTAAGAGTTGGTCATGCCCTAGTCTTAGTAGGATCTACCATTATTTCTGTGCAAGAAGCATGCTGAAAGGTTTCTACCTCTGGCAGGAAGGGGAAAGAGCATCAGAGAAGTTATTGCATTGTTAAACAAATCTGTTACACGAAATGACAGCACCGAAGGTACTGAATACTTACTCTGTGATTACACATACTTCACTTGCTCTGTCATGTAAGGTTTCTGAATGTGGCTACCTATATGATGTCATCTGCAATTGCAAAAAAAAAGAAAAAAGGTATCTGTTTAGACTTGGATTCTGCCACTCTTCTTCACCTCAGAAAATTACAGTGAATAGGACTAAATGACAAAGTGCTACCTACCAGATTCACAGAATTGAGACCTTCTCAGAGTGAGTTAGCAAACATTTCTCAGCATTACAGACATGACGTTATTACACTTAGCAAAACCTCCAGCAGACCCACTCTCCTAAAACAAAAGCTTTGGTGTGTTGAGGTAAAAGACAGCATGTTCCACAGCATAAGGGACAGCAATTAAAAAATGTATCATTGATGCAAGTCACTAATATTCAAATCAATTACAACAGTTCATTGCTCCAGCATAACAAAAAAAAGTTGGTCTGAGATGTTTGGCAATGTAATCATCCATATAGCATAAAGAGCAAATCATGCACCTGAGATTCACTATTTATCTATTTTCCCGACTTTATTAGCCCTTGAATCAGATTAAATGTGCTGTGCTGTTCATCGCCATTTTGCAGCTCAACCTTTAAAAAATATAATCTGGCTATTCATATAAAGCTTTGATTCCTAAAGCCAAAAACAACTCTAAAATTTTATGAAAAATCTGCTGGGACTTTAAAACATGGAAATGGCTTTTCCCACTGTGTGTTAAAGGCAATAAATTGACAGGTGTTAAGTGTATGTATGGAAGTTTCCAGAAAAAAACAATGCTATGATGAAAAAACAATGCTATAATCATGTTACCTACACCAATGGCTTAAGCATCTCTTAAGCACAGCCATCTTAAAAGCTAATGCTGATTTTTTTTCTATGAAGCCTAAAAATTAGCTGCCCAAGTGTTACTAAATATCTGCTTAATCTCCTTTGAAACAGCCACTGAACAATTACTTGTTTGAAATACTCATTCTCTATTGAACAGGTACAAGTCAGAAATAGTAATACAGTCTTCTGCTCAGTGCCCCTACTAATTGCCCTCAATTTTGCATCTCCATGTGAAAGCTTCATGAGAAGCAGTGAAGGCTCCGAGACAAAATTAGGGGGAGCAGCTGCATGGCATAACCTTTCTGTACCACAGCACGAAATCCTACATAGCACTCACTGACACAGGGCCATGGAAGCTGTTGTAGTTGCACCTATGGACAGGACTGAGGAGCTAGCTCAGCATTTTTCAGAGAGCATCAGCTGATGGTAAATATCTTGATTATTAACTTCTTTTTTTTTTTTGCCTAAAGATCTATACTACTAACTAACAGTATTTATTTTTCTTATTTAGTCTCAAAAAAGTAATTTTACGCATCTGGCAATTTATGCTGAGGAAATAATAACATTTAATTCCCTAAACAGAGTTTTCTCTAATCTTATATCTTACTATCACCTCTTAATATTCCTGAAGGCTGGAACAACTAAAACAATCTGCCAGGCAGCCACAATGCTGCAACAAAAACAGGCCTTCATCACAGTAAGAACAAACAATTTCAGAGTATTAAAACAAACCTAGAATAAAAAGGTGAAAAAAAAATTAGAGTTCGATGTGAAGAAAGAACAGCAACTGCTTTGTGCCCATACAAACACCCTCGTAAGAAACTTAATTTTTGCTTTGAGCTGTTTGTGCCAACAAAGAATTTGTAACTGAAGCATGATGACAGAGAAGGAAGAGCTGCTTACTCAGGAGCTGTTGAAGTAATTGTCTTCGATGATTCTGCAATTTATCATACAATTCCAGCCTTCAAACTGTCTAGTGCATGCGTGTGAGGATATCCACAGACACATACAACTCAGAACAAAGACAAACAAGATCAAGACCCTGCCCTCCAAAACTTTGGTCCTTATTTCTGCTAGGAGAAACAATTAAACAATGAAACCCACCAACACAAATTTCAGGAACTATTTTAGATAATGGAAGGGTTGATATCCCATGCAGATGTTGTTGAAGACATTCCAGGTGCATATAATTAGAGATTTATTTATTTATTAACCATCTGTGAGCATCTTAAGTGCAATGTGGTTAACTGGTTACGTGGCAATTCTCAGCACAACTAGGAAAATGCTATGGCATTAAGAAACCACACAGAAGTATCTAGCATTAACAAGACTGTCTTCAGAAATATAAACAGACTAGAACAAAACTGGGCTATTCCACAGCTAATAGAAATCCTCTGCTTTAAACTTAAAAAAAAAAATGCTCTTGGTATTTTGAAATATTGCGGGGTTTGTGGGTTTTTTTATATATACTGAATTCTTCTATCATCTTAAAACCTGCTTAGAGGATGACAGAAAGTTTAATATCTAATACGGTTACAAAACCTGTAAGTATTCAAATATTCTTGAATTAAAGAGAACTTTTATTCCTGCAAATGGAAAAGTTTTGTTCCAATCATATGTTGCCAAAGCCTGTGGCATCTATAAATTATAAATGTACTAATCAGGACATAATTAATATAAACTTGCCTTAAACCTGAATACAAGCATACAAAAATTGCGTAGCTAACAATAGCATGTAAGCATTTTGTAACACTGTGATTGCATAGCCAGGCAAAATTTTAGATAAGTATGTGAGTAAAAGGGGCAAAGGCAGATGAATGTGGCTGCAGGTATGCAGCATTCAAGTTACAAAAGCTGCCAGACTAAAAACAAGGTAAGCAAAGGGAGTGCAAATAGGCAGAACAACCTGCTGAA
>NW_009600437.1:8937-26659 GCF_000690535.1 Cariama cristata
ATGCGGGAAGAATGCTTGGCAAGACAAAAGCAAATCAAACAAACAGATAAGGAGACTCCCCTTTTGGGGAGGACAGCAATAGCATAAAACATCTTGCATATGACAGAGAAAGAGACAACCTCCTTTTGTTTCTGACTTCTCTCAACAAAGAGCTCTTAAGCCTGATCATCCAGATCTCTGCAACTAAGGACCATCAAGAACCTCAGCCATCATTACTAAACAGCATCATCTCCATGGTATTGTACAGTCAATGCTAATTTAGAACATATATTTTAAGGACTAAGTTTTTTATATGTAGTAATGATGATCAATATTGTGTAAGAACTATGAGCAGGAAATGTGTTGTTCATAAGAGAAGTTAGTAAAATTCAGTTTTAAAGCTTAAAACTGGCCTTATTTATTAGTCTGCAAATGCTCCTGTCCCAGAGATCTCCAATTCCCTAAGCGATAAATACCTATATTCAGTTGTAACACATTATTCACTTCATTGTTACTCAAATTACTCAAGTCATCATGCAAACACCATAAACTTATGGCAAATTGGCTCAATTTGAAAAATTCCCCAAAATGTACCATTTGTAGAGTTATAGAATGTTGGACTTTTTAATCTTCCACATGGCCCTCCTGGCCTGTCTTTTTAGTTTAAATAAAATCCATGCTACATATATTCATGCTTTCTATAGCAAAGCAATAGGTATTTGACAAGACATGTTGCCCCAAAAATTTTTCCAAAAGTTCAACCACTTATTTTTCTGACACCTTCAAAAAGCTTTGCTTCAGAATACACTTGAGGTCAAACCACAGTTTCTTCTGTATTAGACTTGTTAAATGCTAGGCTCTACCAGCAAAAGCAAGCTAGATAGTCACGGAAGTTAAACAGAAGACAAAAGGTCTCCTAATAGAAAAGGCAGAAGCCTGTTTATCAAAACCAGCATGCAGGGACAAATCACTCACCATTTGTGGTGGGCTAGCCCTTTCTTCCCCTTCCTCTTCACATGAGGTCAATCTCTGAGGAGTTCAGGGTTCTCCTTTCAAGACTGGCAGGTTGTGGTAGCTTCCAGATATGCTTGGGATGGGGATTCTCTTTCACCATTCATCTTTTGTAACAATTTACATTTAGCTTTTTTGATTTGGTAGCTCATTACACTGTCTTCACCATCACTCCGCAAAAATGGAGATCATTTCAACAAAGTGAAAAGCAGCCATCAAAGCAGGTTTATTTTATGTCTCAGACTGCTTTTCTGCACAGAATTACTTTGGTATTGTTGCCTTAAAATACTTCATGCCTCAGGGCTTGTGTTTGAAGTATTTTCTCATATGAACAAGTTTATATACTCAACAGAAAAATCCCATTGGATTGAGAAATGTAGTATTTATAACTTTAAGGAATTGTATCGCTTCTTCAAGCATTTAAAAAAATTATTTTCCTCTTAAAACTGTTGCTGTTGATTGCATTTGTTAAGTACTCCTCTTACCCAGTATTGCAAAGCATATGCTTCTACTCATGCCACTGTTTAGCAAATGTTACATCATTTTTGCAATATGATTATATCTATTGGAAAACATCATTCCAGCTGCATCACAGTTGCAATGAATTTGAAGCCCTGTTCACATACGCTTTATTTCAGATATGTACTATCAAGTTTCCACTGATTTCAATGACACATCAAAGCTAATAATAATATTATGCAAGGCAATTCTGAAGCTATGGTAAACTATTAAAATGTCACTATGACTTGCACAGCATAAAGCAGTATCATGAATTTCTTTGTGGCAAGCACTGTGCCAGTTGTTCTAGGTTCACAGATGTAGAGGAATTAACCAGTTTCACCGAACTCCCCCATTTCACTTTGCTTCTTACTCATGCTTCAGTATACCTGCAGTTCCCAACATGGTGTTCAATGCAATTACCTCACAAACAGAAACCACAATTAGATTCCGTGTTTCCTGCAGGTAACACTAGGCAAAATTAATATATACTGAACTCGGATGAGCTATATACCTTTCTGCTGAATTCAAAGGATCTTAGAACTCAGCAGGGAGCATACCAATTATTTCAAAAGAAACCTGCGTGTTGCATAAAGTTAAATACACAATAAATATGAATCTACGCCCTTTCTCTAGAGGCTGAGGCTCAGGCAGTATCCTCATGTGACATTAATGTTTCTGTCTTTCAAAGACCTTGCCAGTATCTTCAGTCAAGAAGGAGGAAATGAAGATCTAATAGTAACGATTTTTTTTTTAATGGCGAAAACATTTGTGTTGCAGGGAAAAAGTAAGCCTTATTATACATCATAAAGGAAAAGGGAACGTTCTCCAATTCATCTTAAAGGCAATAACTGTAAGTAACAGAATGTTGAAATGTGGTTATTCCTTCACATGCTAATAAGCTCAGCTGAAAATGCTTGGGTTTTTTTCTGCTCCAGGCCCCTAAGCAGGTTTTTTTCAGTATCTGCATATCCTGCTAGCTGCTTGTTATAATCCTTTACCATATGTTAGATATTTTCAATGCTCACTACATAAACAAAGAGCTCCTGCAGTTTGTTAAGCTTTCCAACCAAGATATTAAGGTCTGTTAACAGGCTTTCAAGGATATTTTGAATACCTAAGAGGTTTTCTAAAGAAAACCGCAAAACAAGAAAAGAAACATTAAAACAGAGTAAAGGTAAGTGATAATGAATACCTAGTAGTTAAGGTATGAAACCACTTCTTCAGTTGCAGAGTTTATAAACTAGATTTACTTCAAATTAAATAGTTGGATTAGTCTCAACAAATATAAAAATATATATAGTCATCACTGAAGGGAGTCACCAGACAAGAGTTTTGCACAACCCATTTTACAACTCATTTACCAGATGTGATCATTCATCCCCTTACCATAAAAACTGGAGGCTTTACTCTAGCTGAAATTCTCTGAAAACGGCACTCTCGCTCAATATTGAACAAAGCTTTTCCTGAAGAAGCACCTTAGAGCAGGAAGGGAATAAAAAAATAACAATCTGGCTTTTATTTTGACACACAATACACCTACCTGTCAGTAATACCTTCACCAAAGTCTCAAAGCACCTGCAATATGAGCAATTAAATAAAGTTTTAACTGTAATTCAATTTTGCCCATTCACCTCATAAGAAGTTTGTCCAGGAAAGCGTGCCTTTAACACAGAACATATCTGACCTTTTCAAAGTACCCAAAAAGGGAAGATACTACTTGCTGCAAATGTTTAAGGTTCACAGGTTGAATCTCCATAAATATTACTGTTGTCCTCTCTAACTTACGTAAGTCCTTTTACAACACCACGAAATGTAATACCCCCTAGGCTAGGCCTAGTAGATGCATAATCAACACACGGAACGTGAGTTCAAAGACTCCTCACTGGTAGAATCACCATTGCTTCAGACATCACTGAGATCTATGCAAAAGTCAAGGAAGCATTTCTTAATCTTACTACAGTCCTATAGGCTACCATTACATTAATCCACTCAGGGAGAAACAGTCAACAGGCAAAAGCAGGCAGATTGTGAAGTTGTCAGATGTTTAGGTAAAAGATAGTCTGACTGACATACATAGGGGTAGTGTAACTGTCAAAACGAATTTGACTCAGAATTTTCCTTAGAAAAGTTCAAGGCAGCTCAAATTAAAAGAGAATATAATGAGTTCAACAGTACAGACTGCATTGCTGTTCAGTCAGATAGTAGGCAAGAGATTACATACAAGGCCCAAGTGTTAACTGTCCACAACAGCTGTCCAAGTATCTCATTTGGCTGAGACAGTACCAAAAGTCAGAGTTTTCTTCTGACTACTGACCCAGAAATGGCTGAAAGGCATTTGAAGACATTAGCATAGAAAGCGTTAAAGCACATCACCCAAGAATGACATCATGCCCATTGTGAACAGAAGCTCAGATAGAAAATTAACATCGTTAAATAACTATTCACTTCCCCTATATTACTCTGAATGCACACTCATAAAAAATAAGGACTACACCTACAGAAATCACTGCTGGTATTTTTAGAGACTTTCTGTGGAAAAATAAATTTTCTGTTTGTGGAAGTACAATACTCAAGAAATTGTAGTCTCTTCTGTTAGATTATGTAATAAGAGCTGATTGGCACACCTACAACGGAGCCCAGAGAGGACGGCAATGTGGGGAAAGCCCATGTAATACTCCATCCTGGTTGCTCTCAAGCCCATCAGAGGACCCATCAGCCCATCAAAGGCCCATCTCCACAAGAGGAGAGAAGCACAGATGCATGGTAGCAGGCAGGAAGACAAATTAAGGTCTCAGAAAAAGGTTTATCATGTCCGGGGCCCCTCTCAGGTCTGCCCCTGGAGATCCTCAGCCCCATTGTCCAGATGTGAAACCCATCATGACGAGTCAAGCATGAAACATCTTGCCAGCTGAAGGAGATTTGCTCCCTAGATACATGGGACACATTTTGGGATTGCATAAGACTTATTATGGAATGCTTGGAGATGGAACAAAAGGCAGGGCAAGGGATGGATTTAGGCAATTTGGGGAGGAATAACTGTGGGGAAAATTAAGGGATAAAAAGGGCTAGTTCCTTGTAAATAAATAATTTGATGGTCAGTACACTTGCCTAGCCACATCCTGCACCTGATCAGTGCAATCTGTCCTATCCTCTTAGTGAATTTCTTTCTAATTCATTTACTGGGTGAGGGACTGTATCTGTGCATACTGGGGGTCTGACTGCAGTGACTGGTGTCAGACTGCATGTTGGAGGGCTCGTGCACCTGTGGTGTCAACAACTGGAGAGATCAGAATGAGTAAGTTTTAGTGCCAAAAACTGAGGTGGGACTGCAGGTCATAGGGTCCCACCTGTCCACTCCATCAGCAACTGGAACAAGTCTGGGTGCCACCAGCTGGACTGACATAATGGGCTGATAGTCCTGCATGCCAGAGACTGGAGACCAGAGTGAGTGAGATCAGGTGCCAGCCGCGGGAGCGGGACCAGGGCTCAGAGCCTCACACACCCATGATGCCAGCAACTGCAACAAGTGCAAGTGTGCGAGCGTTAGCAACAAAGTGGACCAGCTGGCAGGTAGGTGATGTGGCCCAGGGGCAAGGAGGGACCTATCTCTCTAAGGGCAAGAACATGAGAGGACCTGGCTATCAGGGGGCAGCAGAAGAGTCATAGCCAGCTACACCAGTGAGATCTGCTGGTGTCTATGTCATTCGAGGGTTGAGATCACAGGGGGTTTGGCTACTGGGATTAGTTGAACCCCCTTTGGCTTTGGGTGGGTGTGAACGTGTGTGTATGTGTGAGCTAATTTACACCAGCAAATGAATTGGGGTTGCAACTCCAAGGGCTCATATGTCCAGGTGATGTCGAGGAATTGATGTCAAAATCTTTACGGTTGTAGTTTCTAACAAACACAAGGAACTGATGTAAATCATTTGGGTAGAACAGTTCTTGACAAGACAATAGGATAAAAGGAACAAGTAGATCTGAAACCAGAGACCAGAAAACTGTAATGGGCTGGTTGCCCAAGAAACTTGGCTATACTGCATGAATCAGCTAGAAATGTGTCCTTTAGGTGAACTTACTTCATTATAAAATGAAAACCACACCTCCACTACTAAAGATACCTGCCTCCAAGTAAAGACCCCTACCCACTGAATATGCACAGTACATTCAAAATGCACTGTATCTTTGAGATGAAAGAAAGTTAAGCCAATCAGAGCTTAGCCAAGTAGTGATGTAAATTCATTATGCAAATATTACCTGAATAGAATTGTATAAATATGTTTGTATTTTTGACTCGTGTGCTAGCTTTGCAGGAATACCCCCAGCACCACTTTCAGCGCAGAACTGCTGATACGTAGCTAATACCTTGACTCTGTGTGTTATTGGTTTGCACCCTGGGTAAACAATCCCGCTAGTTTTGGGACAACAATAGTAAAAAAGCTTTTTCTCATGCTTAAAAGGAATTTCCCATATTTCAGTTTGAGCCCACTGCCTCTTGTTCACCTGTGCACCACTAGGAGACCATCTCTATCTTCTTTACTCTTCTCCAGCACATATTTAAAAAAATAGATAAGATCCCCCTGAGCCTTCTCTTTTGTAAGCTAGGCAGTCCCAACTCTCTCAGCCTCTCTTCATATGACAGATACTCAAGTTCTTTTATGAGCTTCGTGGCCTTCCACTAAACTTCCTCTAACAAATCCATGCTGTTCCTTCTACTAGGAGGCCCAGATCTGTACATAGCATTCCAGATGTGTCTCACCAATCTTGAGGTGAAGGATTACCTCCCTTGACATGCTGGCACTGCTCTTCCTAGCACAGCACAGTATGCCATTGGCCTTCTTTGCTGCAAGGGCACACTGTTGACTTACAGTCAACTTGGTGACACTAGGACGCTCAGGTCTTTTTCTGCAAAGGTACTTTCCTGCTGGTTGGTCCCCAGCACACATTAGTGTGTGCTGCTAGTCTTCCCCAGATGCATACCCCTTTGTCAAACTTCATGAGGTTCCTGTTGAACCATTTCTCCAGTCTGTCGAGCTCCATCTGCACGGCAGAACAACCATCTGGTGTATCAAACACTCTTCCAAGTTTCAAATCATCTGCAAGCTTGCTGAGGGTGCACTCTATCTTATTGTCCATGTTCTTAACAAAGACGTTAAACAGTAGTGGCCTCGCTATTGACCCCTGAGGTACACCACTAGTGCATGACTGGCCTCTAGCTGGACTTCACAACACTAGTCACAACCTCCAATCGGTTTTCATTTTACCTCACTGTCTATTTATCTAACCTGTACTTCATCAGTTCGTCCATGAGGATGACACAGCTTTACTGAAGTCAAGGTAAATGACATCCACTGTTCTCTCCTTGTCCACCAAGAAAGTAATTTTCTCATATAAGGCTATTAGATTGGTCAGACACGATTTCTCCTTTGTAAATCCAAGCTGATTACTCCCACTCAACCTTTTGATATGTTTGGGGTACCTTGGCCTTTTCCATGTCCTTTGTCATCAGCTCCCCTGCCTCATTTAGCAGTGTGCCCATATTTTCCCTAGTCCTTGTTTTTGCCACTGATATACTTGTAAAAACTCTCCTTCTTGTCCTTCGTGTACCTTGCCATGTTCAACTGCAGATGGGCTTTGGTTTTCCTAGCCTCATGCCCACACATTCAGACAGTATCTGTATTATTCCTCCTTTGTGCCCAGATCCTTCTTCCATTTCTTCTATGCTTTCATCTGATGTTATAGTTTTGTCACAAGCTCTATGTTCATCCATGTAGGCCTCCTGCCACCTTTTGTTGACTATATATTTTTACCTCCTAACCTACTAAATGCAAACTGGAATAAGAAAAAAGAAAATGTAAAATGAAACCCACGCTACAGTTCCTGTTAGTTCATGCAGTCACAGCAAACTGGTATATCAGCTAGAGTGCATGAAGATGGATTACATGTGAGAAGGAAGCTTGGTCTTGCTTTTGTTTTCTTTGTAAAATGGAATCTGCATCTCATAAATTACTGTTCTTCACCCAAATTCTCAGCTAGTATTTATTCACATGACTCCACTGAAGACAAGGCAACTACTCTTATCTGTACTTACTGAAAATATAGCTAATTAGTATTGTCTTTACTACATTACTCATTAAGTGTGAATGTCAATGATTTATTTCCTAATAAGAAATTAAACTTATTTAGATATTCTAAATTCTTACCTAGTATAGTTGGAAGTCTACATATCATGTTTGTTTAGTAGTTACTGTCTCTGAAAGGTAATTTTCTGAAAAATTCTCCCTTGTTTCAAAGCAAGCAGGTGAAGAACTTGTGAAAACAGGACAATTACTGCCACACCACCACTGTCCCCATACCATGTGCAACTAAGAGCAGAAAAGTTTATATGACACAGTAAATGCTTCCTGGACTAAATCATATACTTACATTGAAATGCTGAACAGAGAAAGACAATCCAATGAATCATCAGTATTTGATATTTTTTACGCTATTAAAAAAAATCACAGAATCACAGAATCTATTATGATGGAAGAGACCTCTGGGATCATCGAGTCCAATCTTTGCCCTAAGACCACAATGTCAACCAGACCATGGCACTAAGTGCCACATCCAGTCTTTTCTTAAACACCTCCAGGGATGGTGACTCCACCACCTCCCTGGGCAGCCCATCCCAATGCCTAACGACCCCTTCTGTGGAGAAATACCTCCTCATTTCTAGCCTGAACCTCCCCTCGTGCAGTTTCACACTATGCCCTCTTGTCCTGTCACTAGTTGCCTGGGAGAAGAGGTCGACCCCAACTTCGCTACAACCTCCTTTCAGGTAGCTGTAGAGAGCGATAAGGTCTCCCCTCAGCCTCCTCTTCACCAGGCTAAACAGCCCAGTTCCCTCAGCCACTCTTCATAAGACTTACTGTCTAGACCCTTCACCAGCTTCATTGCCTTCCTTTAAGCTCTCTCCAGCACCTCAATGCCTTTCTTGAAGTGCAGGATGGACACAGTACTCAAGGTGCAGCCTCACCAGTGTCAAGTACAGAGGGACTGAGTTTTTAATTGAGAACAATGAGGAAAACCACATCTCTTACAAAAGCTATAAGAGTATATCATTGTGTCAACACAGAGTAGACAAAGGCAAAGGAATTAACCATGTAAGCCTCATGGGGCTTTAAATATTTTTAGTGTCTGGTAAAAGGCCACTTCTTCCAATTATTTGTCATGGTAATAAAATATCAGGTATCATTTCTAAATAAAGTTTGTTCAGGGAATATTACTGTCTTCACGTTTCTCAAGTGAAAAAGCCTCTATTTTTACATGGATGCTCATTATAACCCTCAAAGTGATAACTTCTATTTTTTTTTGTCAGACAATGAACACAATCAAACAAAAATTATTTTTACTGGGGTTCAAAAAGCACAAAACAAGGTGGAAACTCCCAATAAAAGTTAACTACAAGTAGTAAACCAATTTGAAAAGTCTGAGTGACAGATAAGGGAAAAAAGTATTGCCTCCCAAGGGTGAACAAGATTAACATAAAGACCAAGTGACAGACAGATCCCATCAAGGCCAAATCTGGAAAAGCTTTCCAAATACCAGGAACATGGTGATTGTAGGAGCTCAAGAAGCTCTAAGGAAATCTTTGTAAACATGTAAGTGCTACACTGGGTTCCAAAGGATGAAGCTTTATTTATTACAGATAGCTGATACTACTGAGTGACAAAAATATCGAAGATCATTTCTGAAATAAAGACTTCCAGTTTCTTCAAGATTACTATTTAGTGAAAAACTAAAACTGCAAGAATGTGTGTTAATTACACTATTTCAATATACTTATTAAAAAGAAACCACTGACCCAATCTCAAAATACTAGTTAGAAAATTCAGATTTTTTTCATGCTTCTCCTGTTTAATGGGAACAAGTAGGGTTATAGATGATTGGAAAAGGGCGATTATAATGTCTACATTTGAAAAGGTAAAAGAAGAAATACAGAATTACAGAAAAGGCATCTTGCTTTTAGATTTAGGAAAGCTTATAGGATTGTGGGAAGCTGCGGCGGGCCTGCAGATTCCTTGGCAGAGTATGAGGCAGCTGACCTCGACCAGATTGCTGTGTACCCGTGAGAAACTGCGAGATAACGAACTTGGATAGTTTTGTTATGTTGATGTGCAAAACAAGCAGAAGAATGGCAAGCAGAATATGTGGATGTGCAGGTGTGAAGAGCCAATGGACTTAAAGAGAAAGGAGCTCGGACCAATGGGGGGAGGATAAGTATGCGAAAGAATATTATAAAAGTTTGGAAATAATTAATAAAGAAAAACACTTTCTTGTACCAGATTCTTGTCATGTCCGTCTCAACAACGACATAGGATAAATATCAGATCAACAATAAAGGTTTGAAAGGTAAGAAGCAACTAAGACCAAATATGGATGCATTAAAGCCAAATTATATTCAACCTTTTGTGTGATAGGTTAAAAGATCTACTTAAAAAAAAATAACTAGGAGACTGCGTGTATCTTGATTTTAAGTAGGGATTTTGACACCATTTCGCATGACATTCTCATATGCAAATTAAGGAAATATAATACAGATAGAACAATTATGTTTTATGGCCTGTAGCTCCCTCTTGTAAGGTAGAGATTGAGTGTAATTCCTCAAGGGATCTATCTTGAGTCTGGTTATGTGTAGTGTTTCAATTAATGATTTGGCTGGTGAAATAAACACTATACATATTAAATTTGCAGTTGATGAAAGAAGACCGAGATCAGAATTCGTAATCCCACTTTTTTCCCCTGACAAATGATCTGAGAGGAAAGCAAAGAGTATGAGTCAATAAAGACAAGGCAAGGTACAACACCTAAGTAGAGATAATCTTCTGCCCAAATACAGGATGAGAATAACAGTTCTTCAGAAAAGATCCTTGGGTTTATAGTGGATCATAAAACTAAACGTTACTCAACTATGCCATGATGCTACAAGAAAGGCAAACGTCACACTAAGGTGTATAAACAGAAATCCTGCCCATAAGACACGCAAGTACTGTCTTTACATTCTTCAGCATGGATAAGGCGCCAGTTGGAATTCAGTGTCGTAAGACACGCAGGTACTGTCTTTACATTCTTCAGCGTGGATAAGGCGCCAGTTGGAATTCAGTGTCTGGCTTTGTGCACTGATTGTCAAGGATGTAGGCTGACTGGAGAGAGTTCAGGGGAGATCAGTATGCATTTTGGAAAAGAAGAATGAATTAGGCTCGCTTAGCCAAAAGAAAGAAGTATCAGAGTAGCTGTTACTACAGCCTTCAGATATACAAAAGACTGTTGCATTGAAGAAAGAGGGAACAATCTTTCCTCAATGTCTATGATGGATAAAAAGTAATGAACTGAAACTATGGCAAAGAAGAATCAAGCTAGACATTAAACCAAAATTTGCAGACCAATGTGACAGATTGGTTGGGAATATGGTGGATTTCCACATTTGAAGGTTTTAAAAAATTAATTGTATAGAGGATTGACTCAAATTCTCTTCAGGTTCCTTCTAGACCTATTTTCAATACATTCTGTGGAAGTTTGAAGCATCGTTAATTGAGAGAAAACCTGGAATACTAAGCAGGAAGAATGAGTTGGTTATGATAACTGAAAGAAAGAAATCGGACTTAACATCAGTCACAGAGTCTTGGATTTAGGGACTAATGGTAAGACCTTCAGTTACAAGTTAGGAGTTCACCATCTGGAAAGGAAAGGATTAAAAAGACCACTGTATGCTTGTTACCCTTACAAGGGTCTTTCATCATCATTTTTTGCTTGAAAAAAAATGCTGTACTATGATATATATGAGAAGTTATTTCCAGCAGACGGAAAGTACTATAAATGCCATTGTGAAAGGCATTTGTGATAGGCTTCTCATGTAGAAAACTGCATGAGATATCTCTTGATCATCCTTAGTATAAGAATTATTTAATTTTCACTTTGACACATGCATAGAATGACTATGAAGATAATCAAATTAATGGAAAGCTTTTGTTACCAAATGGTCTGAAAGTAGTTGTTCCATCCAGTATTTACCAGACTAAGAGCTGAGAGCAATAATAATTGGGTTAAGGATCATAGAATCATAGAATGGTTTGTGTCAGAAGAGACTTTAAAGATCACCTAGTTCCAACCTCCCTGCCATGGGCAGGGATACCTTCCACTAGACCAGGTTGCTTAAAGGAAACAAGGAAAGAAAATATTTACGTAGTACTCACTCAGGAACAGAGATGTGATCACCAACAGATTTATGTCATAGGTTTTATAAAGAAGTTTTTATCAAATGGATTTGCAATAACAATAAACTCTCCTGCCAATAGGAGAAGCAAAAATCCCCTCTGAATGACTTTTTGTCACCAATTAAGGCTGGGCAGGCACTTAAAGTGGATGGCAGATGCTCTCTATTAACCTCTTCCTTTCCCAGAAGGGGAAGGAGGAGAAAAGGGAGACAGACTTATGGGTTGGAAAGTTAAAGCAACTTTAATAGAACAGTAGCAATGAAAAAGAGCATAAATACTTTTAATACTAGTACTACTAGTAATAGAAATAGAAATATACAAAACCAATATTGATTTTCCTGATGATGACCACGCGACCACATGCTGCGCCATGATGGTTCACAGTGCTCACACGGTGGGGCAGGCACCCAAATGTCCCAGACTGGACTCGGCAGCAGATAGGAACCAAATTCCTCTTCCTTCTCCACTTTTCACAAATGGGAAGGGTTACAATACAATATCTTTTTTTTCCACTACCCAAGTGGCAGGTTCCCATCACAGACTGAGTTCTAACCTAAATAACAGAAAGAAAATTTGGTATCTTTTCCTTTATTATAATTATGTTCACTAATTCACTTTGCTATAGTTTCAGAAACAAGTTAGAACTGTTCTTCCAATTCATTTCAAGCAATCTTTTAGTCAAAATAGGATGATTAGATTTTTTTTAAATAAGCATATTACATACCCAGTCTTCATTATTTCTGAATATTTCTTCTACTGCTTTGAAGAATATCTGGAAGTAGAGCTCTGCATTATAAATGGGCTTAATCTGAGCCAATATGAAAATAATATTTTAAAATTTCACACTGTATCTCATAAGTCACTCAGAGAAAACATTTTTGTACTTTTACACCCTCATCATGAATAATGCAAAGAGCCAATTAATAGAAAATGTTCTAAATTATGAATTAGGACCAAATTAAAAATGTAAAATTACAGAAAAACAATGAATGCTTGTTTTAAATTCCCCTTCCAGACAGGTAACCATTTTTAACTGCATCTGCGATCCACATTTGATCTATATCTTTATCTATTCTTATGGCTAATGAGGAACAAATTACTTATTACTCATGAATGACACTAACTACCCACTCTTGCACAAAAGAAGAATATTACAATTTACATTTAAATGAGATTTGAAATGTTAATGAACAAAGCCAGTGTTCTAATTATCTATACAAATACATTAAATTAAGGTGAACTTTAGTAGATGGATTACTTCAGAATCATACTCTATGTTTGCTCAGCAACATTAGTGAAGAATAGTTCAGTATTTGTAGGATAATTCCCAATAATTAGAGGTCAAGAATGGGCAAGCAATGTCACTATGTATTTAATATCATTTGATATGAGGGAGATGGCTAATCTTTATCTTACATATACAAAAATAGCTTAATAAAACACCTCAACGACATTTGATATTTTCTTTAAGTTTATGTTGAGCCTTAGATTTAGGGCGTATTTCTTCCCAGAGTCAGTTGTGCCAAGATGGACATGGAATCTTGGCCTTTATCTTCATTGCAATGCTTAATTTCCCTTTGCCTGTTTTTTTTATATAACTGTATTTAAACATTTGAGAGCAGGACAGTAAAGAAATCCACAGGAGTGCTGTGTGCACATGAGCTGAAGATGCTTTTTTCAGTTAAAAAGGCCAAATGAACACTTTTTTCTTTTCAGACCAGTCATACTGATTTTACTGTAGTTCTAGCTCTATGTCAGGAGAAACCAGGAAACATCATTAAGTTTCTCTGATGGAAGCAATCATCTACTTATATTAACAAACCCAGAAAAGTAAGTTGATATTATATTCAGAAACATCATGTAGCTCAAAATAATCACCATTTGAGTTTTTCATGTTTGGCTTCATTTATTTTAACTGTTCTACACATTGGCAGACTCCAGATATCATTAAAGGATCAATAAATCAACAACAACAAAATAATCCTCAGACAAAACTCCTAAGACAACAGTCTGCTTCATGATAAAATTTCTATGTTTTTTTACTAGATTTTTTTTAAAATAATCAGTGGCTTATTTACTCATATTATGTAAAAAAGGAAAGTTCTCCAAAGGGATTTAATTAAAATAATTCAGTAAAAAATGTAGAGGGATCGTAATAGAATGACATCTCAAACTTTACATGATAGTTCAAAAGGCACTTAGCAATACTTTAATTTTCTTTATTGTGGCCACATATAGTTGTTGAAAAAGACGGCAAAGTCCAAACAGATTTAAAACTTGGATTATGACAAGAATCCTGAAAGAACTCAGTATTGTATTATTAAACTACATTATCTGATATCTTTTAAATTATGTAAAAAGTCCATACATTAGTTTGAATCACTTTCTGTTCTGAAACTGAAGTGCTTTTCACAACTTTGACACTTCCTTCTAATGATATCCATGTGTGGTTTTGTACTGTGCTTACACTAACTTAAGAGTCTGCTCCAAAATTCTGGTTCTGCTGTTTGTTGCACCTCTTGCTCCTTTGCAGCATACTCTTTGTTTCAAACTCAGCAGCAAATGCTGGTGCCTGGAAACATTTTTTACACTGAGGAAGGTCTTAAAGAACATTGAAATGAGTCACTGAGAGTGAATTATGCATAGATTTAAACTCCCATCTGAGTCTACATTTTTAATCATTATCATTATTACTATCTTCTGCTTTTCTTAATTTTAAAAAAGAGATAAGATAAGAAGATAAGAAGCTTTCAAGATTTATTTTTAAGAAGGTTAAAAGTTCAGCAGTCTCCAGGTAGACTAGGTCAATACCAATTCCACCTGCAGCATCCAGCAAATAAGCTTCATGAGAGGGTAGCAGAGCTGCTCACAATTAAAAATTACAATAACTCTTGCAGGTTAACTGTGAATTACTCACAGCATTTGGCTCACATGTTTTGCATTGAATATAGACAGACAAGACTTATCTGTCCCTGCAAAAATAAAAGGGCTTACTGCCAAAAGAATTTCAAACATTACAGTAAAAGTCAAGATTTTTTGGGGGACTACCTAATTGACTTTCTATTCTAAGCAGAAATTTGCCATCAGCTGCACCTCACAACATAAAAAATGGAAAACCCCTCCTCTCCTCAGTTTTTGTGTAGCCAACTCTTTCTGTGAAAAAAGTTAAAACTTGGTATTACTCTGGGTTAAAATAGGAACCAGGCAATTACACGTAACAGAGCAGGTAAAGGGCCAGACATCTTGCACCATAGCCAGCCTGGTTAGTAATAATAATTTCTCTTAAATATCGCAAGCTTGAGTGAAAAGCTTCTACAAAAACCCAGAAACCTCGCAAAAACTACTGATTTGCAGTTAAAAGTTAAACTCTTACAATGATCGGGAATATCTTGAAAAGGATTCATCAAATTCAAGTTTTCAAACAGTCAGAAATCAACAAGTTAGGCATTCATGTCCGTATTGAACTAATAAACAACTACCATACAACCAAATAGAAAAAGCTGGAATGCTTTTCATGTAATATTTTGGTATCTAATTTTAAACTAAGTGCACAAGAAGCAGACTAGCCAAAGGTCAACTCCTGTTTTAGATGTAAATCTAATGCAAAATACTTTTTGGAAGGAACACTTATTTGTTGCTGAAGTTTAGACACAAACCCTGTTGCAGCAGTTTCTCCTGACTGTACACCCATAACCTTTCTGCATGTTCTGTCTACAGTAAAACCCATTATCTCCCTTATTGTATGTGTTTTTTCCCTCTCTTTCTCAATTTCACTGTTAGCCCTTCTTTGTACCTCCACTTTTCTTCATTTGTCTGTACCTTTGATGTTTTAGTCAGGGTCACTTTGGTCTTAGACAGGAAAAAAAGGAGCCAAGTTGTAACCATCTCCCTTTTTTATCCTGTCTGAAAATTCACTTCCAGTGAAATACCATTTTCTGGTAGGACTGCATTCTATTTTTAGACTATCTGCATGTCTACTTTTCCATGTAAAACTTCTGAGCATTTCATTATTATTTTTATTATTATTACAAACTCTGCAAGGTTGTCTCCTTTTCCTGAACTACTTTAAATTGTGCAAACAAATGTCACTAAGTATACAATGGATTTTTTTCTTGAACTGTCAGAGGCAATGAAGAGTATTTGGAAACATTCAACACATTTCTTGATTTCTAGGATTTTATTTAGACACAGTAAGTGCTATTATCTCCAACATGCATATCACTTGTATACGTGATCTATGCAAAAATTAGAATTTGACATGCACAGAGGATCTGTATTTCCATTAAATTACACTTACATATAATCAGAGTAATCACTATCAACATGTTTCATATTGGAGATCATACATTTACATCAGAAACCTCTTTCCAGGAAATTTCGAAAAATAACCCAAGTTTTTAATTTCCTTCATTATACATGCTTACTATTATACTGTGGGTTTTTTTGAGAAGCCAAAAATTTATGAGTCTGTGCTCTACACTCTCCATATAAAACTTGAACTACCCAGCTGAAACAAGCCACTAAAAAATCTTTCCAGCCAACAAGATGAAATGAAACTTTTAAGTCTCTCTCAGTGTCAAGAAAAATTCTACAAGCTTCAAAATGGCATGTCTCACATGAATAACTTGATGACAGAAAGTAAATTCACACTATAGTCATTCATTCTTGTCATCACTCTACAGGTCAAGAATGGTCCCATTTTCCTGGCTTTCCCATGACTAGTTGCTAAATTGGATATAGGTAGCTTAATTTCATCTGTAGGAAAGAAGATTTCTGAGTTAACTTCACCCAAATATTGCCCAAAGGAAAAGTTAGAGTTCAGGTTGAACTTCCATATACAAAAGAACAACCTCCACAAAATATTAGTGCCAGTGCCAGTGCCTGTTCTGTATGGTAAATGTATTTTAACTGTTGTTTGTATTTCACCTGTGTTACTCCTGTAACTCAGTGAAGGAAGCGCAGAACATAGTTTAACACCTTATCTAACACAGTTACAGGCTTTACAAAGCATGAGTTGCTGAATGACATGTACAGCTCCTAGGCAGACAGAAGCAGAAAATAAAATACATTGTATACCTACTGTTATTGAAACACTTTTTAAAATTGTATGTGATGACTAATAAAAGTCATCATTATCCAATGGTTTTCTGACCTTAGTTGCATGGAAAGAGTGTTTGCTTATTTTTAACACGTGTCTTTTCTTATCCAGGTACTACACACTTAATGATATTCCCAAAACATGAGTTGGAATATCACCTTTTCCACTGAAGTAGTTTATCTGCTGTATCTCCCTGCCAGAACTATTTGTATTTCAAAGGCCCTGCATAAAATATAATTGCTTATTACAAAGGGGCAGTAGACTCTAATGATAATAATCTGACCATTTAAGTTGTACTGGGTCTGGCTGAGCTGGATTTAACTTTCCTCATAGCAGCCCATATGGTGCTGTACTTTGGATTTGTGACTAAACCAGCCTCGCTAACACACCAGTGTTTTGGCTATCGCTGAGCAGTGCTTGCACAGTGTCAAAGTATTTTCTGTTTCCCACTCTGTCCCCACAGCGAGTAGGCTGGGGATGGGCAAGAGGTTGGGAGCGGACACAGTCGGGACAACTGACCCAGATTGACCGCTGTCATATTCCATGTCATATGACATCACTCTCAGTAATAAAAGCTCAAGGAAAAGAAGAAGAAGGGGAGATGTTGGTGGTTATGGCATTTGTCTTCCCAAGCAAGCTTTATGAATGCTGAGGCCCTTCTTCGGAGGCAGTGGCTGGACGTCTGCCTGCTGATGGGAAGCAGTGACTGAATTCCTCCTTTGCTTTGCTCGTGTGTGAGGCTTTTGCTTCACCCATTAAACCGTCTTTACAGAGTTTAATGATCCATGAGACTTCTTGCTATCCTACTTGAACCCACCGAGGCGAACGGCTCTGGAGCGGAGCACCGCGATGGAGGACCTTCCCAAGAGAGGCAAAAACC
>NW_009600438.1:0-1511 GCF_000690535.1 Cariama cristata
GGAGCAGGCGAGGACAGATTTTCTCCCCCCCCCTCCCTACTTCCATCAGCTCCCCGTGCCCTCGCAGCCTGGCACGTCTCTCTCCTCCCCACCGCCTGCCAGAAAAACAGCCTCGCTGCTTGGAAGTGGGCCAGGCTCTCCAGACAGCGCATCCTCACTTCTCGCCCCCCCTCCCCGAGGAAGGCTGTCTCTGTGCAAACAAACCGTGGTGCTTCCCCACGCACCGTGCCGGGGAGGGGGTCCTGCTCTGACCTGGGGCTGGTGCTCGGGCCAAAGGATCCTGCTCCCATCTCCCCTCCCCATCCCATCTCCCCAGCCCCTCCTCAAGCAGAGCAAGGAGGTCTCAGCTCTGGAGTCCTGGGTGAGTCGGTGGACCTGGGGCAGGATCAGGCCTCCTGGTGCTTGAGCATGGGGAGCGGTAACGGGGTACAAACGGCCGGGACCATTTCCTACACGTTGGGCTGGGGCCAGGTACCCCCGCTCAGTCCCAAGGCCTGGTCCTTCTTGTACCAGAGCATCCGTCTGGGCAAGAGCATCGGTTCTTCCCTGCCTGGATCCCAAAGGGCTCCCAGGAATGATGCTGGAGAGATGGATCCTGGCCCTGCGGCTGCCTCCCAAAATGAACTGTTCCTTGCCAGATGCTCATGGATGGGGAAATGGAGATGGGGAGGGCTCAGCGTTGCACCAAGGGAGCATTTTTCTCTCTCTGGGGGCACAGATCCCGGCACAGGCTCCCACAGTGGCTCAGGGACGCCCACGCTGCGGAAAACCGGGGCTGGAAGAGCAGCTTGGGAACACCGGAGGGATTTGAACCGAGCTTGTGCCCTGTCAAGCTGAGCTCTGGGCATCCCAAACCCATCCCTGGCAGGGAGGTGCCTTTACCGGTGCGAGCGAGGCCGTGTGCGGGAGCCTGGCAAGGCAGCAGGCACCAGGATGGGTTTGTCTGTGACCCCCCAGCCCCCCACTCACCTCCAGGGTCCCATGGGGTCCCCCCCAGTTGTGCCTGGCTCCCAAACATCTGCACAGCTGTGCTTTGGCCGATGCCTGGGCTCGCCCCATGGGCGATGCTCCTGCCTTGGCACCAGGGTGCCCCAGCCGCTGCCGGCCAGGGGCTGGGGGGGACCGGGGGGCCGGGGGGCTGCTCTGGTACAGCCCAGGGGTTTTGGGCCCCCTCCCCGGGCAGGCTGCAGTCAGCAGGTACTTACCACCATCTAGTGGCCCTTCAGCCAAGTGCGGGAGGAAGAGGAGGAGGAGGAGAAGGATGTGCTGGATTAATCCTCAGTCGTGGGCTGGGAGGGCTCTGGGGATGCTCAGAGCTGGGGCTGGAGGTGAGGGACCCCTGCCCGCACCCAGCCCGCACCCAGCTCCGGCTCCAGACCCACGACGAAGTCTGAAGCAGCCAAAAATGGAAAGGAAAACGGCTTTATTGTGGGGTGCCAGCCCCCCCTGCACCCCGACAGCACCGCAGCGGGTACCGCGGGGCAGAGCAGGGCTCTGGGCACCACGCACGG
>NW_009600438.1:1589-4681 GCF_000690535.1 Cariama cristata
TCAGCACGGCCAGGGAGAGAGAGAAGCACCTGGATTTGGGGATGGAGAGAGACACGGGTGAGGGAAGGGGACACCGAGACGCAGGCTGGGACCGACACGGCCTCGCACGTCGGTGACTTGTGGGCACGGAGAGGAGCAGAGGGTGGGCGATCTCTGGGTGAACGTGGAGATCTCACTGCCCCAGGCAGATGTCAGGTCTCTGCCTCCAGCTCGGCTGCAGACCCTGTCCCCTTTCCCAGCCCTGACCTGTGCCTCAGTTTCCCCATCTGCCAAATGCCTCCGTAACGGGTTTTGTTTGGGAGAAAAACACTGCGTCCGCAGCGCTTGGTGTCAGCGTTGGTGCCACAGCCGGTGACACATGGCTCTCCAGGTCTGATGGAGGCAGCTGCCGTGGTTTTACCACGTTTCTCCCATGGAGCTTGAAGGACTTGAAATCCAGGGAGAGACACTGGGCAGGGTGGCAACGTCCCTGAACTGCAATTGTGGTCCCTGATCTTGCCTGCTCCCACGCAAAACAGAGACCAGGAGATGGAGCCAAAGACAGTCCTCAAGGCTCAGCACCCCGGGGATGCCGGGGCACCCCAGGAGCGGAGCCATCTCCCCAGCACCCACCTCAACGCCCCATCCCCACCAGGTGCACCCCAGGGTGCCACCTCTCACCTGGGGTGCCACGGTCCTCATCGCTCCTCCAGGTCGTAGGCAGCTGCCAGGTAATCCTTCGGGACGATCCCGACGGCGTTGTTGAGCTCTCCGACCCACCAACCGTACACGTTGTATTCCTGGGGAGACACAGCCAGAGGGATGCGGGTTTGGTGCCGGGGCAGGGGACGTGGCTCAGGTCCCTTCCTTCGGCTCCTGGATCTACAGAGAGCAGCCCCCAAAGTCCCACCAGAAAATACCCCAGTCCCACTTCTCCCCCTTGGTAAATCCTTCCTAAGCCGCCTCCTTCATCCTGCCCCGCTTTCCCCCTTCGCTCTGGGTCCTGGTCCAGCAGGGCATGGCTTGGGGCTTGCTCAGAAACTCAGCATTTAATTCACACTCTGATATTTTGGGGTATTTTAGTTTCAGATATCAACCCTCAGGATGTCGCAGACCCCAGCGTGGAGCAATGTGAAGCCCCTCCAGCTGGATGGTGCCCGGGTAAGACATCCCCTCCCCAGATTTACGTGTGATTTTCCCCTGACAGCAGATATTGGAGGCAAAAATAATAACAGAGAAAACTTCCCCCCTGTGTGTGTGAGGGGAGGAGTTAGCACACACAGCCTTAAGTTTGCCATCAAAATAGGAGAGGGGGTTTTTTTTTGGTTTTTTTTGTTTTTTTTTTAAAGATGTTAAAAGCGATGTGCACAGCAGCGCGTCCCATGTCCCACGTCAGCTCTGACCCCCCGGCCTGGTTGGGGCATTTGATGGATCCCCGAGCTCATCCCTGCTTCCCAACAGGGAAAGGGCTTTCCTCGGGAGAGGGGCTGAGTACCCAGACAGATATTGCTCCCGATGCTTCCAGCTCTGCAGGGGTTGCTGCCCCCGTCGGAGCCACGGAAGGGCCCCGGGAGCCCCCACACTCCCCGGGTTGGGGTCCTGATGCTCCCCAGGGACCCCCACCCCAGCAAACAGCACCGGCTCAAGCCCCCCAGGATGCTGCTGGAAAGGAAAGAGCGGGGAGGGATGGGGGCTGCATCCCGCTGTCCTCACCAGCCAGGGAGGAAAAATCCTGCTGCAAAACCAGAAGGAGAAATTCGGGTCTATTTGCGGTAGCCTGGAGCCCCGTGGGCAGAGGGGCTGAGATGCACCCCAGGCGTGACGGGGAGCCCCCAGCCTCCGCTCCCCACCCCCCAAGCTCTGCCGTAGCCTGAACACTACGAGGTATTTTAAAATAATTTCTGCTTTGATGAATTGCCGGGTAGTCCGCGATTGCTCATAATCAAAGGGAGGAAAATGCAAATGAGAGCCAGCCGAGAACTCACGGCACCGAGCGTTTATTTCACTGCGCAGTGCCAAAAAGAATTAAAACAACATTAAACTCCCAGCAATAATGTTTAAGTCCTCGTTTCCAAGTGCCAAATTGCACCACTCTGGATCATACAGATGTTCGTTAATTATGCTAATTTTTATTAAACTATTAAAACGAGGAGAGCACTGGCACAGCAAGGCAGAGCCCAGTGCAGGGTGAACTCTGCTCTCGTCTGGAGGTGCTCATTTACATCTCGTAACGTGCCGCTGCCTGGTACCCGGCTTTGGAGGGGGGTGAGGAGGAGGAGGAGGAGGAGGGGAGTCTGAGGATGGTTTTGCTGGAATCTACCTAATTACACGCTAATGGGGCCTCTGCGCTCAGTACCTGCCTGGACTGTGTTGGGAGGGGAGGGATGGGGAAGTAATTTAGCTGAGACTTTACCGAAGGGACTGAAAACCCACTAATCAGGGAGATAATTGCTCCAGCGAGGGCGGTGGGCCCTGAGCGTGCTGGTACGGCAGCATCGGGAAAGGGGAGTGGGATGCTCTGCCCCCTCCACCCGCTTAACCTCCATCAGGCGCTGCGTGACAGGAGCTTGGCTGGGTGCTGGAGGTAGCACCCATGGGTGCTGCTGTCATGTTGGGGCATCAGCCAAGAGGCAGAGCAAAGCCATCACTCTGCCCCGTCCCCAGAAATGCAGCAGGGCCGAGCAAACTGGGAACCCAGTGCCCTTCCCAGGCTGGGGAACTGGATTTGGGGGTCACCACGACACCCCTACAGCCATCCTCCCGGCACAGCCATCCTCTACACGGCCGCGATGGCCTCGCTCTGCTCCCGAAATGCGGTGGTTTTCTCCCAGAAGGAAGAAAACCGCTCACAGCACTTCTCCACCTTTCATTCCCGAGATCCCCAGTGCCAAGCGAACCCGAAGCAGACGCTCGTTCCGATAATCGCCCGCAATCAGGGCTTTTATGGCGGGGGGGGGGGGGGGGGAAAAAAAGCTTTATGCTGCTCTTCTCCATCGACAAGGGAGAAGGAAAAGGGGGAAAAAGAAACAACAAGGCGACAACCACAACCTGGTTTCTCTCCCTGCCTTGCACCAGGGCTCGTCCCGCATCACCCAGGAGAGACGATGCTCTTC
>NW_009600438.1:4712-5863 GCF_000690535.1 Cariama cristata
GGGGGAAGGTGGCGTCCCCGAATGACCCAGCTGCAGATTCCCTCTGTCCCCATCAGGAGGGACATCCCAAGCCCACGGTCACAAAGGTGGTGAGAGCAACGTGGCCAACTGTCCCCTGCATGGCCTCAGATGGACGACCGCCTGGTAGGACCCTAAACGTGCAGCCACATCTCTCCAGCAGCACTTCCCCTGCTCCACCAAGCTCAAATTGTCCCCTCCAACGGCCCTCCCGCCCCTCACCGAGAAGCACGGGCTCTCTCCCTCCACCGAGCAGATGACATTTACTCCCCACCGGCGCTCCCAAGCCCTCCTTGCCACCACGCTCCTTCGCCAGCCCTCGTAAACAACCCCGTCGGGCTTCGGGAAGGCCATTCATCACCCCCCTTCGCACAGAAGATCAATGACGCTTTGATGGATGCCGAAGGAAAAGCCAATCAGTCAGGGACTTATCGGTTTATGATTGCTCGGCCCCATTATTAGTGCTTGTGTGTCATACATTATTGTTAGGAAAATGGAGGAATCTAATTCATAGATGAGGTACGGCGGGCGTGCGAGGGGTCGGCTGACACCGGGGAGTTTTATACCAGGTCAGCGATACATCTATTTACCTTGAAAACTGGCTCGGAGCTGCGGCAAGCTCTGAAATCGAGGGGGTGTCTGTCCTTGGGGGATTCGGAGCTGGTAGCAGCTGAGGGATGCGGCTGGGAACGCTGTTTCCTTGGCACATCACCCAGCCTAGTGCACGGAGGAATTAATTTGGGTGATGCTCACCCTTTGCTTCAGACCATGGCTTTCCTTTACCTGCTTCCCCCCTCCACCCCGCCCTGCTCTTTTGAAGGGTAAATCCCTATAAAAATAAACGATTCCCACTTGCTTCCAATTATTCAATTCCCAGCTGCTGCCAGGAGCTGAGGACACACAGCTGGGCTGGGGCTGGGGCTTTGCTTCTTCCCCTTGTCCCATCTGTGGTGCCTGCTCCGGCATCGCCCAGGGTGGCCGCAGTCTCCCGTCCCACCAGGGATGGGACACCCATCCCACTGGGGTCCGTGTGTCCTGTCCCACCAGGGACCGTGGGTCCCATCCCACTGGGGTCCGTGTGTCCTGTCCCACCAGGGACCGTGGGTCCCATCCACCTGGGGTCCCTATGTCCT
>NW_009600438.1:5940-6596 GCF_000690535.1 Cariama cristata
TGTCCTGTCCCACCAGGGATGGGACACCCATCCCACTGGGGTCCGTGTGTCCTGTCCCACCAGGGACCGTGGGTCCCATCCCACCAGGCTTTCCACAGCCCAGCCCAGGGGGAAGAACCTGTCAGACCTAAGGGGCTCAGAGCAAGCAGTGCTAGGGGAGACAGAGGATGAGGAAGGTGACGGTCCCCAGCTGGGGAGGGGCAGGCAGAAACGACCACCTGGACTTGGGGAGGCACGGGGACAGTTTTGACAAGGATGACAGCACAGCTCCTGCTCGAGACGAGTTCTCAGGCTTTCCGTGGGGAAACCGGCCTGAGCGAAGGCGTTCAGGATTTAGCCCATCAGTCATTTCCCATTAAAAACAAGCAAGACAGCACCACGGACCAAGGTACCCGATGACAAACCAACCCTGGGCACACCGCGCCGGTGGCACGACCTGGCTTGGGAGTGCCGACACGGCTGGGTCGGGAGGGATGCACGTCCCTTCGGGTACCCCACCAGGACACTCAGCCGGGGGGGACGGACGCACAGCTGGGGCAGACAGAGGGACGGCGATGTTCGGACCCCCAGAGCGGGCAGAAGATGCAGCTGGAGCCCCACCAGCCGCCGGGGCCGAGCCGGGAGACAATAGCGGCGGCAGCCACCGGAGCGGCACG
>NW_009600438.1:6655-6930 GCF_000690535.1 Cariama cristata
TGCGGCTCCCAGCGTGGCGCGGCTCCGCCGTGCTCTGACCGCAGTACCAACCCTCAGGCACCGCAAACACAATTTGAAAACAATGTGACGGAAATGTTTAATCTGCTCAGCCCATCTGTGCTGCGTATTTCTCCAGATCTCCCTGAGAGAGGCGCCTTCGAATCTCCACATTGCCTTTAATATTCTCCTAAATCACCTCCCCACCGCACTTCAAGGGCCATTGCTACAATATCACAGGTTCATCGAGAGTGCACGGGAGAAGGGGGGGGCTCAGG
>NW_009600439.1:0-27188 GCF_000690535.1 Cariama cristata
TATAAATATTTCTGCGAAAAGCCACAGTTATTTTGAGGTATTAATCCAGTTAAACTGAAGCTTGGTTTTGTCTCTTGGTTATTATATATGAGAAAAGAAAATTATACAGTACTTAACAAGCCCTACATCTCCAGACAGGCTTGTGGATGGTAGCGTAAATCCAATGTAAATAATAAAGGCTTCACCTCCAGGCTGCACAGATTGAGACTGAGGAGAAGAGCCTTCCACTGAATGCATAGGTTTTATGAAATTGAAACTTCTAACTAACTCTCTGACAGTTGCTAGACTACTCATCTCATGCAGAGTCAGCAGGTCTGGAAGAAAAACTTCTACTCAATACCTAAGAGATGGTGCGGCTTAAGACAAGGCTGACTCAGCACTGGAACTACAAATATTTCAAAAGAGGTTGGAAGATTTTGTTAGTTTTGACTTTCTCAGCTCAGAATGCATTTTGATAAAAACATGACTTCTGTTTCCTGAATTGGAATGAAGACCATTGATATGGCATCCTTGAAAGCAACTTGTTCCTCTCCTTGTCAGTGATTGCCATTTCCTTTCTCACACAATGATGTTTGCATCATTGTTCAACAATATTCTACAAATAAGAATGACTATGTCCTGTGCAAGAGTCAATTATTTATATCTAGCACACAATCAATCATGACAACCATGTATAACAGAGCCACAAAACATCACGCTCTACACCCATGGAAGAAATAGTCACCATCTGAGACAACCTCAGTCGATAAAGAACTGAAACAGAATGGGGATTAAAGAAGGGCTATACTGTCAAAACAGCACAAGAAGCATAATGTTCCATTGGATATCATCTTAAATTCTGATCCTGCCCGCTTCTCTGCTGCTGCCTTACTTGCAGGCAAGCCCAAATACCTCTGTTTCATTCTCTATCCTGTGTGTTTTTAGAGAGAAAACTCTGCGAGTCTGAGATCGTATCTCATAGTGAATACATAGTGGAGACCTAATCTGTGCCAGAGATTCTTATATGTTTCTGTAACAAAAATTAACATTAATTAATGATGAAATGGATAACTGACAAATATTCCGTAAATTATCTTTTATTATAATTTTTTATTTTAACAGCTGGCTTGATAAAGTGTAAGATACACATTCATTATAGTGCTGGCTTACCCTCAAGATCATTTTTCCTCATTCCAACTCTTGCAATGTGAAACATGTCTTACAGAAATCCCATGCTACAAATCTCTTCTGTGCTTGCAAACTCCTTCACTTGCAGGCAGATAATAGAAGCATGCCTTCTGTCACATAAACACATTGGTTAAGTTTTCAGTTTATTAGAGTAGAACACAAATAGTGCCGGACTTCGGAACAATGTTAGGAAACTCATTGATGAGACTTTTTTTTTCCTGTGTTCTCCTTTGTCTGTATTTTTTTATCTGCTGTCTTGCTTGTAAAATCCGGGTTACATGATCCGAGCTTCTTATCCCATATTTATATGGCATAACAAGCACTTGTTCTCCTAATTTCACTCTCACAAAGGCATTCATTTTATGATGAATACTAAATAACTGAAAAGAGAATAAAAAATATATTATCTTTCTAAGTCTAAGAATAATCTCACAATGTAGAAACAAAACACATCTAAAGCATATTACAGAGATAGAACAGTTCCTTACAAAAAAGCAAAATTTTGATCACATGGTTAAGACTGCCTTAAATGATGTAAGGGTGTATATTATTCTAACTACTAGTGATAGATGCACCTAGATACTCCTCATGTCACCTTACTAGTCCCTGTCTACCCTACCAAGAATCTAATTTCTTATGAGAGATGTCAAATGATGAAGATAATGTTGGAATCGCCTATGTTTGCTACCAGATAAAATTATTTAACCTTCATAGCTCTAAAATTACACAGTTATTTCTCAAGTCCTTCTTGTACAAAACAATAACGTTCCATCCAATGGAATGTTTTTGTTTAGGTTTCAATTCCTTGGCCAGCTTGCAATCAGTAAGATTTCAGAAAACACCCATTCTCAGTAAATTAATTTAGCATAGTCTAAATGTCATCTATGTGAACCTAAATACTTGTTTGAAGCAAGTAGAGTTGATCACTACTGTAGTGTGGATTACTCATTTATGTCTTCTTCTGCTGTTGTAAAACTTTACAAAGGTATAAAATGCAGTTCATATCTCAGCATGTAGCAATCTCCTCATCAGAATTTAAATAGAGTGAAAACAAGCTCAGGGATGGCATTTTCATTTTAGCCATTCTTTTATATCCATTCCCAGAGATGACCCAGAATGAAAGTCAAAACAGAATTTTAACTTTCAGAGACCGTCTTTTAAAGACCAGTTAACTGCAAAAAATATCTTTCTTCAAGTAATTCTGGAATTTTAGTAATTTTATTTAATGTAATTTATCACAGTACACAATAACATAATAATCTGTAGCTTCCACAACTGTTATGTCTGTGGAAAAATTGTATGTGGAAAGTTATTCATATGTTTAAGCTATACTTTTAATATCTAGGTACTATTTCTAAACCAGGAGCAAACCCTGGAACATGTGAACCTATCTTAAAGGCAATGAGTATTTGTGAATAGTCACAGGGACTCAGTTGTGCATTCCCCCACAGGTGGTCTTTCTAGAAGAGACTGAAGCCAGTGAATAAGCTTGTACTGGCATCAAATGTCTATTTAGTGGAGTGCATCATGGTTGAGATTTTCAAAGTGGCTAGGAGGCTGGAGATGTTTTGGGGGAAACAAGAGCAGATTAACAATTTTGGGAGTTTGGTTGGTCTATACCTTACGATACTAGAAAAAGTGTGATACTGGGTTCCAAGGAAAAATGTATGTGTAATCAGCTGGTCACTTTTGAAAACCTTGGCCTGATAATTTAAAGTCATAGCCTGATCAGTAGGCTTGGACATCTTTACCTCTTCTTTCACTTGTTCATGTAGGTGCTTATATGACAGTGCACCACCTCAAACGCATTCTACTTTCAATAGCTGAACAAATGGGAAAAATGATAGTGAAAGAAAAGAAAAAGTTGATAGAGGTTGGCTTAGGTGAAGATTCAGGAGACACAGATACAAGAACAGTAAATGGGTATGTTTCCTAATGGTACAATCAGATGCCATGGATGAACTGACCTAATTGCTCATTATCACGAAGGTGGGGAATCCTACTCCCTCCACTCCCTTCCTTGCTCTCTCTTTTATGACTTTGGCTACATGTTCTTGCCCTCCTCTTCACCATTTGACTAATTTTTCAGAAATGTACTTGGTTTGGGTTTGCCTTTTGCTGAGTTACTGAGGTCAATTGATCCAGGCAGGTCAGACAGTGGCCAGATGTAGTACAAGGAAAAGATGTGCATCACTCTGCTGGAAGTGAGGCTAGGGGAATGTAGAATGAGGGAAGGGTGACTGGGAACGAAAAGAAGAGAGTGAGAGGGACTCTTCTGATATTGGTGGGACAGCAGGAAGGAGCAATAGTGTGGTCACACAATAGCCATCCTTCCAAAATAAAAAGTAAATAAAATGCTGGCATCTTAATTTTATATTTAGTCTACTATACCAGTTGGAAACAGATGTTGAATAAATACACATACGGCAGCTTAGAGAGTCTTCTAAAAATGAAGAGGAGATTAAAGCTAAATTAACAATATATCCAAAGAGTTAGGGGAAAGGATTCTTGTGATTTTAATTCTATTGCTAGAATTTAAAATAATTTGTTTTTGTAAAGAAGAAAAAGCAATTTTTAGGAAATTTCAAAGGTTTTTCTACAGATTTGACATGTGACCTAAGACAAAGTTCTTAAGTCTTGATTCCAGAATGTACTTATCAACAACATGTAACAGTATATAAAACTTCTCTGAAATACAGTCTGTACTCCACAGTATGGATCAACCAAGAATAACTCACTCTTTCTCAATTTTCTCTACATGTTGGGTACATTCTCCAGCAGAGATTGATCATGGATTTTGCCTTGTGTGACCATAGTATTACCTTTTATGCATAGATGTATATGCTGTACTATTTTCCAGCAGATATATTTCTGACTTATATGAGGAACATTAAATAAGGCTGGACCAAGTATCAAGGCCTGAGGAATTTTTGAGAGTTTACTTAGAATCTCATTATTCAATAACTTCCCGCTGAAAACTATTTAAGACAGTCCTCCATCTACTTATCTTGTACTTTACAGAATGAGAAGCAACAGTAAATCAAAGGCCCATACAAAATTCAGCTGTATTGTATCTAGACAAGTATGTTTAGGAGTCAAATATGTATTCTCAGATAAGAATGAAAATAGCTGGGTTTTTTTTGACAAATTCTATTTTTCCTAAACCAGCTAGTCAGAACTTATGATGATTCTGATGCCTAACTTAATCACTTCTCTGTTATATCAGTTTTCCTCCCATCCCAGCCAATGCTTATACTGATAACCCGACTGCTGCCACAGTTGCCTTCCCTGCCCTTTGTATTACTGACACATCACAAGTTCTTCTAGTTTTGTAAAATTCTCTTGGTATCCCTGGGTTTGTGAAAATTCAAAACATTGGCAGGCCAGATTCAGCCAGCTCTTCCAGGACTTTTTGGTTCATGTTATTCAGACGATCAGATTAAATATGTGTGTCTATAGTAGAAGATTTTTACTATTCTCTGGGACTAGTAATGGCCTGAAAAAGCATTTCGTTGTCCTCATCTGATACGTATATAGCATTCTACTTCTTCCTAATTACAGAACATTAACATTTCTTGAACATTCATGCCTTTTCTTCATTATTATTAACATTTTACCATCTGTGGCTAGTTATGAGCTTTTATCATCAACAGAATTGTATTTTCTGCCCTAATATGCTTTCTTGCCTTTACTGTGTAGCTATGTGCTTTTTTCCTAACTGCACATATGTACTGTGTTCAAATGATATACACTGCATACAACACTACATACAGAAGTTATCCAACAGTGTTTGGACCATCAAGTCCTAAGTGTAAGATTGCCATTGTTATTACTGCAGTTGCTAAGAAAGATATTACTATCATACTGTAATTTCGTATTACTTGATTTAGTTTTACTTGTAGTGACTAAAGTGGTTTCAGAAACTAGTTAAAGTGTCTAGGAATATTTTATATTCCACGTTTAGATCTTCAATCTGACATTTATATTATACATATACCAGAAAATATGCCTAAGTGTTTTGTCAATAACACGACAAAGATCTGTTGCCAAGTTTCACCTGTCTTTGAATTCACAAGCTTGTAGACACTTCAGACCTCATTTGCAAGTAAACTCTTATGAATTGAAATAGTTAAAGTGGTTTAATTTCAGAGATATGCAGAACTCTTGTTTATTTTTGAGTTTGTTCACTTGAACACATGGGTTATTTATCACCTTTTCAAATCTTAAGTAAAACGGCAATGTGTATAGCCTAGGAATGCACAGCATCTTTGTTGCTGTAGATCAATTCCTGACCTTTCTGCTTGAGAGAGACTTTATCTTCTTATCTCCTGTAACTGAACTCTCTCAAATGCTATCAAGTTTTCAATGGCATGACTCCAAGCTTTGGGTCATACCTCTCTTAATTCCTCACAGGACAGCCTTCTACTCATTATAACTCCAAACAGATCATTAAAGAGCTGCAATAAATGGGAAGGGAACCCTGACTTGGTGTCAGGGCTAAGTGAAGACCAGCTGCTCCTTGAGGGACTGGGAGCAAGGAGTGGGGGTGGACCACCAACAGGGCGCTGTACCCCAGGGGCAGGGCAGGGAGGCAGAGCCGGGGGCAAGTAACAGGGTCAGTCCATCAACAGGGCAAGGGGCTGAACCAGGGCCAAGGGTCAAGCAGAGATCTCATCAGGGTCACAAGGAGGCAGGGCCAGAGACAGAGACAAAGACAGGGCAGGAAACAAGCTACAAGATACATGAGGGGCTCACCCAGAAGACGGGTCTGATATCCATCTGGGGGACAGGGCTGCAGACAGATAATCCTACAGCTAAACTCCAACAGGGAATGAGGGCAATGGCCTTAAACAGAGCCCTAGCCCCAAGGATGTGGGTAGGGATCCAAGAGGAGGCTGGTCAAGGCTGTTAAGGGATACCAGTGCCCTCAGGGTCCTGACACTAGGAAGGGAGAAGAGGAAAAATGTGTACATAGGTGTGACACAGAGCAGTCTTTCCCAGATGATGATGAAGGCCGTGGCAAATGGCCAATGGGAACAGCTATTTTTGATATAGTCATCATCACTGCCCCCTACCCTGTCTGAAGGAACTGAAGCTTTCTACTGAAACATACAATGGTTTCTGTCCACTGACCTTAGCGAAAATGGTAAGCACCTTCCAGGGTCATGGTGTATGAAACAGTGATGACAATACTTTGGTTCTGTATAAAACTCAGAGTTGCATAAGCTAAAAACGGTTGCTTATTTAGGAGTTTATTTCTTTACCAGCTCTTTCCTGAAAGGAGAGCATTTATTCCAGCCATCTCAGCTGCAGACTGCTTCTGAATACCTAGTCCCAATTATTCTGCTATTTGATTTAACCTACATATGAAAAAACAGATGTTTCTGATACCTGCCATTTTACAATTGTCTCTTTTGTTATTTCAGTCTGAAACAATCAAATTATACTAGCATTATTTATACACTGCCAGACCACATATTTCTCCCAAAATTGCTTGTTTCAGTCCACAGTTGATAAATAGGTGAAAAATCACCACAGATTATGCTGAATTTCCTGCTGTTATCAGAAAACTTATCTACCTATCAAAGCTCTCCCTGCTAACAGCAGATCCAAAATGAGTTGTGGCCTTCAGGCATTTAAACAAAAGGACTAATGAACCCTCTGCCCTCCAAACTGGCACCACTTTGCAGCCTTAAGACAAGGAGAGAGAAGATGCAGGCTGCCACTGCTCAGCCACAACTGCAAGGGCAGCCCCCCATCACCAGGTGTGCCTAGCGAGGTTATGGACCTGGCACTGAGGGAACTGGAAAATGGTACTAGGTGTGCCTGAGATTTTCACAAGGTTAACAAAGATTTTTTTTTCTTAATGTAGATTTAGTTTAGGATATTGGTACTGACCAATTTCTTATTTTTGTGTTATTGTCATTTGCAGAAAGGCTTGTAGGCCTTATAGCTTGTCTCCTGTTCAGCTATATCACGTTTTAGTAAAAGATACAAAATCTCTCAACAAACTACCTCCATTTTATTCTCTGACAATCAGAGCTACAACAATACTACAATTACATGTGTTTGTGAGTACTGCTGCTGACATTTTACATTTTTTTTTTTTTTTAATAAATGCAGCAGGTGCTAACAAGAGAGCTTTCCAGAGAGAGTATGCATTGATTCTGCTCCAAGCAAGTTAAAATCTAGGGTTTGTGGTAGGGTCTGTCTTTCAGTTTAATATCCTGCTTATACAAAGTAATCTGATCACTGGCAAGACTAATATGGGAAAAGATAAATTTCTCAAGCCAACCTTCATAGACAAAGTGTGATTGCATTCCATATAACACATACCAAGTTCAGGACAGCTAAGGCAGCCAATGTTTGTGTTCCAACTGTATGAGAAAGTTGTTTTTGGATGTGGTAGCTAAGTGCGTGAAATCCCTCATTATTTAACTAGATTAAGCACCAAGCAAAACAACATTTACTGTCTGAGTGAAATAGCAAGTTCCAGAAAACTTATGAAGGATTTCAACTTCAGTAGGCTCAGGGGCCTTGGCATGCATAAAGACATGCTACATAAATTTGATTTATATGAGCTTTTTGGTAAGCAATCCCAAACTGTTAAAAAAAGACTCATAGCCTTTTCCACAAATGCATTCCTGTTCTTTGAAGGAAAGACCTCCTGACAATTTTATCACTGTTCTTCCTACTGGTATGCAGAAGGAACAACTTTCTTAAAAAGTGATTGTTTTCAGAGTATAAACATAAGAACTTGGAATAATCAGTAACATTTTACCGCATGAATCTATAATTCAAAATCCACAAACCTAGTGAAAACTGACTGCATCTTCTGATTCTTCAATAACTTATAAAGCAGCTCTAACCAAATAAAGATAGCAGGTTGCTAGAAGAAAAATGCAGGCAGTTAATTTAAAATTTTTATTTATCCTGTTTGTTTTGTTTTGTTTTGGTTTTGTTTTTTTTTTTTGTGGGATTTTTGTGTTTTGTTTCTTTTTCATTTGGGTCTCTGTGCTTTTGTGTGTGTGAGTGAATGTTTCTTGATTTTAGATGTATATGCAATGTATATGGATGTATGTATATTGGTATCCAGAAACTTCTCCCCTAATCCCATTCCATGAAAGCAGAAAAAGTCAAGCAGGGTATTTTATTTCAGGATATAGAAGTATGCAGACTATGATATTTGGGCTTTCTTTTTTTTGCTGTTGTTGTTACTGTTGTAAAATTTCTTCAAGAAATGTTGTCAGAGCAGACTTCGATTTAATGGAAGGATGTTATTTTTGCAAAATATTAATCCATCAATATACATCTGAATGAAAATTAACAATCAGACAGAGGATTACAGAATGTGGTTAAAATTTATCTCTTAGCCACTCAAATATCATACCACTGATCTTTCTAATAACTTTATTTCACTAGTTCTTCAGACATGAAAAAACACCTAAGTTCAAAATAACGGAAATTTAAAAAATTTCCTCTCCAATTGTTTCATCTTTGCTAAGTCCATAGCCCTTTAAAACAAATCTCATAAAATCCCAAAGTAAATGAAAATCCTTTTTTTTTTTTTTTTCCTTTTTTTTAAGGCCCCCTTTTTTGGTTTTTTTTTTTAACTTTTTTTTTTTTTGTCCTTGTTGCTAGGCAACAATTAATTTATCATGGCACGCAATCTCTTTTAAACTTTCTTTTAAAAGTTCAGTTCATGACTATAAAATAATTATGTTTTGCAACCGTGTTCTGATTAGATGTAACCTACAACATTTGTAATAGTTTTGGATGAAAGAGGAATTTTCTTTAATTAAATACTGTGGATTATAAGAAATGGGATAGAAACTCTGTAGGCTGGTTTATGATGTTTTTGTTCGTTTTGAACACTGCTTGACTTTAATAGGAATAGCTAAAGAACAGGGCTGAGAGGTAATGGGACTCCTCTTGTGCTGGAACAGGGCCAGAGGCCATAATATTTGGTAGCATGTAACTCCAAGTTAGTCTTCATACTGTCCTTACAACTGCTTACCTCAAAGGAAATACTCAGTTAATATATCTCCATCTATGGTTGTGGTGAACATTAATTATGTTTCTGTGTAGGAAACAGAAAGTCTGTCTGTGGTTCAACTGATAAACACACTTAGAAAAGGTAAATTTTTTCCAAACAATGGAATACTAAAACCTTGGCGAAGTAAATGCTCAACTGAAATATCCTTGTCACACTTTCCTTCAAATCAGGTCTTCAAACGGTGGCTTCTATCCCAATTCAAACTTATAGACAATCTAAAGGCCTATAGTGAATCGCTGCAAAGTACAGATATGCTAAAGTAAAGACGAATGTACAACTCTCCCATGTCCATGTACAGTCTTTAACCACGCAATCAGAAATGTTTTTTTTTTTTGCAAAGGAAATGTCACGTAATTTTCATAACCTATTAAAAAAGATCTGTATTCAACATGCCACGTAGTTAATATTTCCTAGTCTGTATCCCAGCTAAGACACCGGCTAAAATAAGAGAAAATAACCCCTTCAAATACATAGAAGTGCTAATACACTAATATATTAACTAATTGGATGAAAGTTGTTGTTAAAACTTAATTAATTAAAATTTAGAATTGAAATATAGACTGCAATGTAATGTAATCTGTATCATTATCTTACTGGAACTTAATCAGTAAGATAATGAAAAAATCGGCCATAATATAGTGGCAATGTTAAATACTTTCTTTTTTTTCAAAAAGTGTCTTTCAACAGTTAGCGGAATATATTAACAAGAGGGAAAGAATTGAGCCTGATGCATTCAGTGTGCACTTAAATGATTTAGAGGAAGATAAATCTGCGTTGCTTTCATTTCCATGTCTCCAAGTAACACTAAACAATTTGGACCAGTAAACAGTACAGAACGAAAGAATCTAAGCTGGAGGTACCAATACAGAATGAATTTACACTTATGCAAGTTCTAAAATAAAGAGAATAAATTAAATAATGGTATTTTATAGAAGACACAATAGAAAATGAGCCAAGACATTATCAGCACAAAGTATGTATCTCATGGAAAAACAAAATATTGGGGTATGCCAAGATGACAAAAAAGTTTTACTTTCAACAAAGGAGCCAAAAGGTGAAGTAAATTTTTCACAGGGCCTGAAGGTGACTATGAAAATACTTCATAAACACCTTAAATGGTATATAAGAATGTCAGATCAGAAAAGCTATCCAAAAACTCCCCCTGACTCCACTTCTAACCTGCTTAAAAGCCCTAGCTGCTTATGTTTCCTGGCAAGAATTCTTTCAAATGCCTACAGCTGTATTTCTGTACGTGACCAGGAATGCTGCAGTTGGATTGGCACCCCATCTCTGTCTCTCACTTGTGGTTACTTTTGATAAAGAAGCTTGGCAGTTCTGTGCCTGTGTTCACTAAACACCCTCCTGGGACTCTGTGTCTAAAATTGCATTGTGTCCAATTCAAAGCACAGAGGCCATGTAATACTAGCCTGATTCAGTAGGTACCTACCTAGAAAATGGAAAACTTTTTCGCTACCACAAGTCAGAAGAAAGTGCTATGAACTAATAACCTTCACATTCAAGGGGAACACCTGTAAGTACCAGGTTGAGAGTTTTCTAAGTGCTGAAAGCAAGTGTCACCCTTCCCCACTTCTGAAGGAGAGAGACCTATGCACCCCGTAGGATGCAAACTGCATGAAGAGAAAATGGTGAAGGAAATCTCTCTCCTTAGTTAATTGTGAGGCTAAAGCTTGTATTGCCTGTCTTGGATATTTAAGTATTTCAGAGCCCTTAAAAACCCCAACAGCAGTTCACTGGATTTCAAATTTTGTCTAACCCTTCAGGTGCCTAAAGTCAATGGTTATCTTATTGCTTAACCTGTAGCTTCTGAAAGAACCTAATTTTAGATATATAACCAGATTCAGAAGTGCCTTTTCTGGAGAAATAGGTACTGATTTCTACTTATAGATCTTCTGTGCTCCAGATTTAGGCTAACAACCATCTAAAACCTAAGGACACCAAAGGTTTAGACTTAATGAAGTCGACAGTTAATATGGAAGGCATACTATTGATATAAGGGCAGTCCCCATTATTAGCTAGGAAGCGGGAAGACCTAGTGTTAAGTGCCCTGTGCCTTAGCTGCTGTAGATTTGAACTTGCACGTCTTATGGCCCAGGAAATAGTATGCTCCACTGGGCAAATCAAGATGATTTTCTGTTGAGATGGGAGTTCAAGAGTCTCATGGGGACAGAAAAACAACAAGCAAAAGTGAATTGGAAAGGAACACAACCATTTCTTTGTCTCCGACACTTGATACTCTGAAGCTTCCCTTAGCTGCTCTTCAATCTCAATAACTCTTGCATTCCTGATATATAGTGGTTTCATTTACAGGACTGAAGCAGTTCCCCATTCTCTTCTTTCATCTGGTTCCCAGGTTGGGCTACCCACTTAGGCTAAGCCTGTTGAGCAGAAGTAGAAGGGAAAGTCAAGTTTTCAACTAGGAAGAGGAGTCCCTGGGTTTTGGTCCTACTTTCCTTAACTGTCTGTCTGTAACTGTCTAATGTTCATACTTAAATACAGTGCAAAGAGCAGCATTGAAGAACTTTCACCACTTAATCAACTGCCATGACCCCTAACGTATGTTCAGACAGGCCTACTATTGCTCTGCTCAGACTCTGAGCTGGTCAGAACTAGAAACTCCTTAGCCACACTGGGCTAGTACTGTGCCAAAGCTAACAAGCCATGGGCTTACAAGGTCAGGCATAGTGCCACAGAAAATCCTCTACGTGGCTTATGGGTCAGAATAGCTTCATGTAGCTGACACAGAGAAACTTCAGTCTGTTTCTTGACGAGTGTGGGGATATGTTCAGGAACATAGCTCCTTGCTGGACCCTTTCTTTTTGTCTAGGCCCAAGAATTTTCTGCTGCAGGACACACAATGGCCCAACTCCAAAAGCAGGGATGATGGATACTTCTTTCCAAGATACTGTGGGGGTGTGTTACACTGCAATATCACACCGCTGCCAAGGGCCTGGACTTCACTCAGTTCTCCCTGGTGTGGCCCCATTGCCACCAGGCACATTATGGATTCATGCTGCATCTTTGAGCTTGACTATATTACATTCTTCTTCTGCATTTTGACTTCACGGTCAATTTATAACAATTTATAAGCCAATTTAAATCACTTCTGATTTAGGTTGGAGACGCACACTCCTTCTCATTTCATTCTTTCTCTCTGCATTGACAACTACTCCACAGCTGAAGTGAGACAGCCAATAGAGCTAAAACAACAGATGTTTTTTCACAAAGCTAATTTTACATGATGCTAGCACCCTGAAATTATTTGCCAGTTTCAGCTACGGTCTAATGTCAGGGAAGATCAGACAAGAGAGTACAAGTGACTGTGTTCAGGGGGCAAGGTGTTGTCACAACAGCAGCTTAGATTAGCTTTAACAGTTTTGGAACACTGAAAAAGATTCACTCCCATAGTTAATTTCAGACATCTAAATTAAATGGTTGAATTATGAAATCAGTCTCTTCAGTCTATGATATAAACAACACAGAGAAACAGGTACTTCCACACAGCTATTCAGAACAGCAGCCAGATATGTAGACCTTGACTTGTCTTTTGGAAAAACTCATCTCCTCATGAAGTCTAGGAAATCAAGACTCCTGATGTAACTACCTAGGTGGGGAGCTTGGAATTGGAGACGGTGAGCATTTGCATAGTTGCACAGAATGTCAACTGTAGGTGACTAAAAGTGGGTTATACTTAAGGCCTCTGTCCATGGAGAGTAGGCCAGAATTTCCATGTCATTCATCCATCTTATTTTCTTTCAAAAACATTGGTCTTGAAGGGAAAAAAAAGTCTGAAAACAAAATACTTCCCCTAGTGAGAAGGAATTCTGAATAGTGACTCATGCTGCTGAGCATACCTATCAACTGGCTGAAGTATGTAATGATGACTGTGCAGCCATCAAAGAGCATTTATGCACCTGCATTTTGAATTTGACACTGATGGGCAATGCAAGGGGGAATATGTATGTATGAGGTTGCTGCATAGCCAATCTTCACTATTTTCTTGATTGACTGATTGGCTGACTCACTACTGAGGTTCGCGTCTTACCACTTAAAGTATTCTCTGCAGTAGTCAGGGAGAGGGGGATTATTTTTTAGCAAAAGCAGTCATTTGCAGCAATCAGGGAAAGAAAAGCAGCCATAGTAAACAGAGTTAGGAGATATGACCTTAAATATCTTGTTAGAACTCACAAAGTTCTGGAACAGAGTATCTGCAGCACAGTGCAGAGGGCAGGGCCAGGTCTTCCAGATTTTTAACGGCAGTTGAAAAGAAACCTTTTTGCCTTTATTTTATGTGATTTTGCATTCATCCCAGATTTAGCTGAAAAAATAATTACTGCTTATAAGAGTCGTTCCATGGGTGAATAATTGCAAATAGATTATCTAGCCAGAAATAAAACATTTCAGCTGAAGCTTTTCCTTAATATGAGAAGTTTGCATAACCTTGTAACCACTATGACTGCTATGGTTACCTCTATAGAACAGTAAATAATACAAGGCAGGGACTCATCTCTGGCTCAGCACAGTTCACGTCCCCGCAGTTGAACTCTTCTACTGCCCAAAGCAGAAAGGCTTCCTTCAAACAGCCCATCAGGAGTGGGTTCTAGCTAGTACTAACCTCCAAACTGTACTTGGGTACTGCCTGTGAAAGTACTCATTGACATGAGTCAAAACTATGGTAGGGACCTTGCTAACAATTTAAAAGTTGTATGACAATGCCTGTTCCTGTGCCTTTACCCTTTTTTTATTAACTAGTGTAGCCATAGCTTATAAGATAAGGAACATGCTTGAAAGAATAAACTAAAATACGCCCAAATTGACACATCTACATATTCCATCTACTTTTGGCTATAGCTCAGTAATAGTTTCTCATTTTGTATAGTTAAAGGAGGATATCTGCTGGCAAACAGAGGTGGAGCAGGCTCAGCCTTGTGCGTACCCTGTAAACCATAACAGTTTGAATTTACACCAAGGCGTTTATCACCTTAACTTCCATCCCGCTGAACTTTGAGAGTATGAGAAAATCAGCCTAAATTTGGGGTTGAAAGTGGATTCACACCTGCATTTAATGATGTTGGAGATACTGCTCAGAGTATTCAGCCTGAGAAAATCAGAGGCCTGTATGGGCACTGATTTGTCTTCTTTCACTAGCTGTGTTAGGAAGGAAGAGGAAAAATGTCTTCTTTAGCTTTTGGCAGCAGGTTTAATAGTAACAGAGGACTGGTGTCCTGTGGGAACTTTCATTGTGTCAAGACCAGTCAGGATTTCAGTCCATCCTCCTTAGGGATGATATTGCTGTGTGAACCAACAACTTTCATTATCTGCAGGAAGCTGCTGAGATGCCATGTGTCATTGTCACTAGGGAATTTTCTGAGCAAAATTTTATAAATGCTTGTGGAATCTGTTCTGAATTGCAGAGTGCCAAACATCAAATACATCTTAGTCTTTGAAAGGAGAGTGCAGACTTGAACACCATTGAGACCCACAGAGTCAGAGGACTTTCTTCCTTAGCCAGTAGTAAACAACCTTTCCAACTGGGTAACGCAAGCATCTTACCAAAACAAACTCTTGAAACCTATTTGGTTATGCTTGTACAAGCTACATATTGTTAAAATTTGTGTGGTTATGCTCTCAGAAGCCACACAATGTGGCTACACTGGTTCCTTAGACCTTTGCTAGCATCAGTTTAAAAATTGCTGGTTCTTGCAGGGAGCTGCTGCATTTGCTTCCCCTCATTTTGTGCCTTCTGCTCTTATCTTTTCAAGCCCTTTTGTTGCTTTCAGGTCTCCTTTAATCTTCTTGGTTTAATTGCTTTAATCTTGGTTTAATCCATTTGACAATGGATTTTTCTGTTTGCCTTGCCCTTTCTTACACTTACACAGATATTTCAACAGGTCTATTTCCTTTCTTCTTGTTCTTTTCTTTTGTCTTTTGTTAGATGCTTTCTGTTTCTTTTCTGTTTGTTACCTTTTCTGCCTTTCGTCCCCAGATGAACCTATAGATAAATAGAACATAAACAGGACTCTTGTCCCATATTCCTTTGCTAGTGTGAGATATTTATCTGGACTGGGAAAGCCTATCCAAGGACTCTTGAAAACGGTCATCTCTAAAGGGATAAGAAGGCAGGTTTTGTTATTCTGGTGATTTAGCTTTAACCATTTCTAGTAGCAAGTGCAGCTTTTCACACGATAAAAGTTGATGACATTCTGTCTTGAACTCCCCCTTTTCTTTGTGAGGCTATGGCAGACTAGGGTCCATAGAAAATTTTCCTAGACATGCTTTTTTGGAAGATGGCAAGTGGGATTTTGGTGTCAGATTAATTATTTAGTTAAGTCTTTGCATTGTGTTTTATTTATACATGTGAAGTATGTAATTTTTAAAGTCTATATGGTTGGATACTTAATCACTAGTGCAAAAGACAAAACTTTGACAGTATTTCTTTTCAGGAAACGTTTAATCTTTTTAATACTCCCTCGGGAAGAAGAAAACCATAAAAGATTATGACAAGATGGTTACATATATGATTTACAAAGATTTATGGTGGAATATCAAATTATAGAGTGTCCAAAAAGAATCCTACAGGTAAAGTTTAGTTCAGCCAACATGTTTTTTGTGAAAGTGATTCTGAACTGTTTTACACTGTGACTTAAAAACATCTTTAAGATGTGACTATAATACGATGCCTTTGTACAGCTGGAGACTGCATGTATAATCTCTGGATCTCAGAATTAGGAGATGCTGTTGCTACTGTTTCAGCAAAACCACACTATGCAATGTAAATACCCTTCCAGCTCTCCTAGTCCTGCATGTGACAAACTACTGGTAAACACGTTTGTTTCTAAAAACCATGTCCCTACAGTAAGTAGGCACCAACTAGGCTTTCATCAGGGCTCATTAGCTCTGAGTCAGTCTCCTGCTATGACATAAAAAATGGACAGAATGAGTTTGTACCAACTCTAAGTTTAGGCAAGGTAAACTCATATTGCCTCTGAATCTGTGTAGAGCAGGCTTGCATCTGCTTACAGCAGACACACTGTAGACCTGTGTTCAAGGCTCCGGGTGTTAAAAGTGAATAGACAGTCCCTAAGAATATAAAGGGATTGAAAAAGGGAAAATACAGAAATGAAACATACCTGCATGACAAACTAGAGGAAAGGACAGTCAGCTGCATTATTTGTTTTTCAAGGAAACTGGAGATAGATGACATTATTCATTCTAAATCCTACTTGTATTTTCAGAGAAGGTTTTTGAGCCATCTTTCAGATAATATGTAATTTTTCATACTGAACTGAGAAAGCTCAAAAAGAATGATCCTGTCCTATTGATATTTAATCATACCTCTTTATTGACACAAAATTTGAATCTAAACTAGTAAAGTTTAGACCACTAGCATGACAGTCCCAGGAGCATCTAAAGGAGACTCCTTAGAACTAAGGAAACTGTGGAACAGTTTGAGTCAAGTGACGGCAATGGCAGGTTAATTCTCAAGTGTGCTGAGACAGGACTGGACTGGCAAGAAGGAAATCTTAAAAATACTTTGAAAATATTTTATAGATAAAAAATACATCAAGAGGACAATGACAATGATAGTGCAGCAAAAGTAATAGCAAAAATATACTCAGATCAACATAACTCCTTGAAGTTGGAAGGACTGAACTAAAAAAGGAAAACTATGAATTTCAAAAAAAGCAGCAGAATGTTTTGTTACTAATGGACTCAGAGTAAGACGCAATTTAGGAACAAGTGACCCAATTTCAGTTTCAACACTAATATTTCCCATGTGATTTTCTCAGCTTTTACCTAAAAACACATGCATAAATAAAGAATGAGAATTGGAAGCCAAATCTTACAATCCTGCTGGTTTAGGATTCCTAGAGCTATAGTGCCACTGATTTCAGTGAAAGTTTTCCCAGGGTTAGAAGGATGGAGGAAGGGCTGAAAAGATAACAAAAAGCAAAGATTTGATCTATTCTGCTTTAGCAGAATTCTGTGAACTAAAGAGACAGACCCCTGCTCTCCTGTGCCTCTGCTTTCTTTTGTTTCTATGCTCATAATTTTACTATCCTGACAAATTCTATGAAAACAGCCTGTTTTAACCCACTTGGTGACAAAGGGCTCTTGTCTTTGTTGTCCTAAAATATTTAAGTCTCTTTTTCAGTCCAGCTTTTTTTGATGCAGGATATTAGTCATATTCAGATCTGCATTGAATGTTAGAAGAGCTAGGACTGACCTCAACAGCTCTTCTCATATAATATTGGGCTCAAGCAAGGTAGCAGCACTGGGACATCTCACAGCCCCGGTCTCTTCAGATGGTCCGAGCTGCCAGTAGGTGACCTTTGCCAGGGCTGGTTTTCAAGCTGTGAAAAGCCATAGCCTCTCACTTCAGGATTCCCACCCTCATGACAAAATCGTGTCCAGGTTGTCTTCAGAGGGCTAGGAAGTGATATCAGCAACATGGTCTCAAGCTTTAAGTGCCTCAGAGAATCTGAGGGGGCTTTGAAGGCCTATTATTTTGTTCATTTATTTGGGTCGAGGTTTTATGCCTAGACACAGCAGGGCACAGAAGGGGCAACCAGGAGAAGTGGCTGCACCCTCCCTGTTCTGCTCTGCTCCAGAGGCCACTGCAGTCCTACACTGCAGCTTCAAGGACCCAGCAACACCCGCGGGTTCTGATGTCAACTTTTTTGAAGCTGCTCAACTGCTTCAGTTCAAAATTCCCTGTATCAAGAGAGGCACAAGGATTCTCTTCCCAATTCTTGTTTCTCCTGACATGGCAAACCACTTCGGCCAGGGCGTTTTTGAGGATCTACCAGCAGACCCTAGAGCTATCGCATACTGTGTCCCCCTGGGACAGCACGGCACTCTCCTGCCCACTCCAGAAACTCAGTTCCAAGATGCAGACATCTGGTCTCATCTCTGAGGTCCTGACCAGTAGCTTAGGACTGAGGAAGTTCTGTGGAAAGAAAAGCAGGCACTCTTGAAAAGATACCTGTTAAAAAAAGCGCCACTTTCTGCTACAAGCAAGTTCTGAAAACTGCTTCTCCCTCACATCGTTCAATGCACACATCTCATATCAGTATGTCAGGACTCACAGACTTAGGCAAAATAGAACTGAGAAGCGTGTCACTATGGTTCCTCCGCAATATACACTGGCCATGGCTAAGAGGTAGGATCCTTTCATAGGTTTTTAATCTTAAATCAGAGCTATTGCCTCAAAACTTTAATAAGATTTCTTGTCTTACAATTCTCCAATCATGTCTAACTTCTTTCTTAAAAAATATGAACACAGCACTGGCCACTTTCCAGCCTTTCCAGTTGCTTTATTTATTGTTTTCTTTAGCTGCTTTGCTTTTTAACGGCTTTAGTGCTCTGAGTGGATGAATGCCATCGGACCCTAGTGATTTACTGCTATTTTGCTTCCTGCGCTCAGCTAACAACTCTTACTTAGATACTTCTGTCTTGGCTCATGTTTCATTTTGCCCGTGAAAAATAACTTCTGAACAGGAATTTCCTTACGCTTAAGAGTGAATACTGATATAAAGGATTCATTTAGTTTCCATATAGTTTATCTTCTTTAATTTCCCTTTTAGCTACTTAGTGATGAAACAGACCCTCATACTTATATCTGATTTCAGTCTGCAATATTTACTGAGCATTGGAATATCTTAACATCTTTAACTGTTTCTTTTTCACAATTCCTCTTTAACCCCACTCCATCACTAGGAGAGAATTGTGCTGTCATGCCACTTAATATATGCAATGTCAAAAGAGAATTTCTGAAAATGAAAATTAAAACTTTGTTACATTAAAATCAATAAAAACTATTTAATCTCCAATGAAAACTATGTTTTTCAGGCAGTAAAAGCTCAAAAACTTAAATTTAACTACTATTTAAGCCCAGAGAGGGAAAGAAAAGGAATATTGAAATCTAGGTGGTCCAAGAATCAAAAATCTATGACTTCTAGAAATGAAACAAAGGCATAAGTTTCCTAAAATCTGTAGATGTTACATACAAAATACCTAGAAATATTGACCTGGCAACATTTTGTAGTTCCTTTGCTTTAAGAACTATACTCTTCTTGCAGATAAGGTAGGTGAAATCTATCCAGTACATACCCCGCACAAAAAAATTAGTACTCAGCATTTGGTATCACGAGTTTTAAATACAAACCTATTTTTACATGTCACTTTTAGCAGGGCTGTGATCTGGATGCTGAGATTTTATAGAAACAAGACAGCTGCTGAAAAAAATCACTTTGCATACAGCATATACCAGACACAAATATTTGTGATGTTACACCTGTCTGACTCTCTTCCTTTCCCATCTTACTCCTTCCCTTGTTTTTATCCAGGAAAACAGGGTCTGGTTTCAATCCAGTTTATCAAATGTGAGCTTTGATGTGCTTGATAAATCCAACCTTTAGTTGCCATGGTAAAAGTCATCCCACTTGGTTCTGAGACTTTTTATTAACCTAAGTTGGCAAAGAACATTTCACTTAATAATCTGTTTTCTTTCTGAAGAACTGGTTCGTTAAAACATAGAGAGTTTTTATTAATAAATGGAAACATTGAATTATGTTTGCCTAATGATGTAAAACACTGAAGACTTCAGTAGACACAAATCAAAATCAAACTGGATCCTTCCTGTCTTAAAAGCATTTGTAGGATTTTTTTTTTTTTTTTTTTTTTTTTTCAGTTCCCTGATCACTTGCTGTACCTGCTGGATGCAATTGCTGTTACTGAGGGAGAATTTCAGGAATTATTTTCCTTGAGACACCTTATAAGGAGAAATTCATCAATTATTTTATCTTGGACTCTTTGTAAGGCAATTAAATGTGAAGGAAGTTAATAGTAAAAACAAACCTTTTAGACACAAATATGAGAATAGCTACTTAGCTGAATTTTATTGTTGCATAGTTGTCTGCATGCAAAGGGAATATCGTAGTTACTTTGTGTGATGCTGTAAGAGGAAACCATTGAATAATGAATAAAGAAGATAGGTTCATTCATGAGCACAAGACTCCTGGTGTTCCTGTATAGTTTCTAACTTGCATTTTGTCATTGAAAATATAGATGGTGTTTTTCAACCACATAAACTTCTGCACCTATAAATTACAAGTTACTTTTTCCAATGTTAGTTGATATTTTTGCAAAAGTTGAATTTTTAAAATTTAGAACTGTTACCTACTCCTTCAATACAGTAAATTTCAGCATTTGAAGGAATCTATATTGTAAAAATAATTTTTAAATTGTACAAATTAATTCTGAAAAACAGTAGTCTAATATATGCTCTTGACTATGTGGAACATTAATATCTTCTCCCAGCCATCTTTCAGGGTAGTTGGCCCACTGAAGAATCTTGTGTAATCAAACTACGAACAACTAGCAAAATTAGTAAGTAGTGGATGAAATCAGGTAAGTCTGTAGTGTGAAGAACAGCTTTTAAGATCACGTGATTTCAGGACAGAAAACATTCAGTCCTGGTAGGTAATGTTCCCTCATATTACAAGTCTGTGGACAGAGCTTGGAGGCCCATGTGCACAGTGGTTCCTTCTTCCAGACCTGTTCTCTGTTTTTTCAAAATATGACATTCATTCTTTCCCACCCTGTGCTGTCAGCAGCTGCCTTTCTAGGGAGACTTGTGAGATGCCTACCTTTGACGAAGAAAGTTCAGCATTCAGAGCTGTGACCAGGTTAACATGCAAACTGGACTACTAAAGAGTGAGGTTGTCTAAGTCAACAATATGTGGACAAAGCTTTTTTCACGAGAAATATCTACAGCTCTAGAAGAGTTAAACTGCTGCTTTTGTAAAAAGAAAGGACTGACAAATTTGTCAGGAAACCTTCCCTGTGAAAAGATCCAGACATCATGCCTGACCAGATCTGCTTTGCTACTTTAGCAGCTATGCAGCTTCTGCTACATGCTTTGTGAGTCTAGAAATGAATCCTGGCAACTTGGCTGCTACTGCTTGTAAAAGAGATTGCAACCAAACCTTAACTCTGAATTTTGCATAAGTAGCAAATTGTCATATTGCTTGAAGCTTGGAGCCTTCTTTACTGCCCTGTTGAATAATTAATGATAAAGTCTGAAAGGGCAAGATTGACTCTGGAAAGCACGTTGTCTGAAGTACATTTGGAAAAGGTTTTCTTTACTTTCATCCATAAAAAGCAAATGCCTTTTGTTGCTCCAATGTTTTCGTTTCATTTGCCCTTTTCAGCCATTCTTAGATCATCAGGGCACAGCATTTTGCTTTGTTTAAAAAAATTGCTAATAAAAATATTGATATTTAGTTAAAGTGTATTGATTTTGCCGCTGAGGCAGACAATGTTGCTTGGTAATTAGAGCAGTAGGGTTTAAAGCTACAGTTGGCTTCCCAGGGCTTTGAGTTTTGGTTTGGTTTGGTTTGGTTTCCATCTTACAGATAATTATATCACTGCCTGGAAACAAAAACATCACAAGCTCTACTCAAGTTATTACAGGTGTATTATCCTATACTTATGGAGCAATAATATATAATCTGTTGACAGTTAATCTGCTTCTGTTGATTTGTCTATATCTTTTTATCACTGGAAGTCACTGTAAAGAAGTGGCCCTGACATCGAGAAGCTGATCTGCCACAGTGAGACAACTAGTTCTTTGAAAGGAGGTTGTGTTGTGTCTATGCCACCAGGGAATGATGGTTTAAGTCAGGCTTATTATAGCCAGCGATGCACAAGCAATCCGAAAACAGAGAGACCAAACGTGAGCTGCATTTATGTAGTACGAAACCAGAGCATTTCAGCATGGTACTGTCATTGCAGGGGTTATAGGAGGTGTGTGAGCCATTCAAGTTCATGAAGTCAGTGGTGAGAAACCATTTAGTCAGCAGTGCAGATGTGAGAGGTAAGGGACAGACTCTCTCCAGCACATAGGAAAAGAAGGATTGCTCCCGTCCAGCCTTATGTATATGCTGGAAGGAAGCCATGCCCGCCCTCAGCACAAGGATATTTTAAGTGCCTTGGAAGACTAATTTTAATAAAAACAACACAGTTAAATGATCACATTGAGTAGATATTTTGTAGATCTGTACCGCTCAAATAGTATTATGGTTTATTACCCTTAACCTAGCCATATAGCTGATGTTTGGCATATTCCCAAACAATTTCCAACAGAAGATGAGATTAGTACCAGATAGAACTATAGTTTTTTGCTTAGTTTATGTTGATAAAGAACACACGGTAGTTCTGTCTACCTGAGCACAATCAGAAAAACAACAGCAGGCTTTATCTTAAAATATCCTCATATACCTTTCCAGCCAGACTAGTTTCCCAAGAGCTTTGCTTCAGGTACAGTTATTTCCCTGGCTTTCTCATCTTCCACTTTTGGTTATTGCAAGTCAATATTTTGTTTCTGACACATTCATATCTTGCACTAGTCAGTGCAGTGATATAGTGGACGTGCAGGGGACAGAGTTTTGTGTGTCTTTGACTGACCTTCGATGCAGTATAGGCTGCAATTTTAGTGGCTTGCAAGCCAGTCTAATTACTGGTTGCTCTAGTGCCATTTCATCTTACTGTCCCTGGCTATGCATTCCAGTCTCTTCCTTGTGCTGCTGGTTCCAGTGCCTGCTGGGTCCTGCATTCAGCACAGTAAGTCAGCACAAAACAAACCTTACAGTAAAGGCAAGTGTTTTCTGCTGATTTGGCATTCTGCATCAGCTCAGCTGGAGCTGGCCCAAGGAGGGCTGATGGAAGGAGGGGGAGACCCTGGCATGCAGCTCCGAGATCAGTTTAGGCTGCCACTGGGCAAACCCCTTCGCGTCTCCTGCGGCTCTTTCTCCACAGTATCTGCACCTATCTCATAAAAAAGCCATTTCCATTTAAGATAAATAACAAGTGATGAGTGTGTCAATCAGCTTTTGCAACCTCTATCTTTACCCACAAACTGAAGGCACACCTGAAGGCTGTCAGTAACATTAGCATTGTAGCACATTTCTACTACTTTAACAAACAGTATTGTCAACAACTTAAAATCCAACGCATTACTTTTGCTAGAAGTTGTATTTATCCACTTAAGACTATCCAAGAAGAGTAACAGGATAACAGAGTTCCAATCACAGCATGATAGCGGAACCTATATAATGACCTACAGCAAGATGAATGGGTAGTATGAAGACATGAACAGCTAGTTTGTAGAGTTACAAACTTTCATAAAAATGGATATGGGCTATCTTACATTTCTAACAAAGCCTTCAATATGTCACTTAGCAGTATTGTCTTCTGAAGAAGGATGTCTTTGTCAGGCGAATGGGGGAATGCATTTGCCACTCACAGGAGGAGGGGGGTGTCCCCTAAATGTGGGACAGCGAAAGTCCCAGGTTAATAGTCCGAGGTGATACTGTCGCAGGGCAGAGCAGCATGTAGCTGGGGAGGTCTAGGGTCACTCATTAAGTGGTAAAGAACAGCAGGGAGAACTCTGCAAACTGTGCTGGGGAAAGGTCTGTTGGGATGATGTGATGTGATATAAAAGGTACTTGATCATTTATGGGTGGATAAGAAACAGCACAGGAAATGGGCGATTTAGTACATCTCCCATCTGTTGTTTTTGGATGATTCTGTATCCTCCCCCCATTCCTTTGCTGGGGATAAATAGACTGTACTTTTCACATAAAGAAACCTGTTCTGCTCCCACTACTATCTGTTGTAAGGGCAGTTTAAGAATCCTTTAAAGAATGCAATTAGAGTGCTAGTGCTTTTCCTGTCTCTCTTTTTCAACTCTTTAACAAACAGAAATTTATATTTGCTCCTTGCAGATTTCCTCCACTTAAAATAAAAGTCACAAAGAGAAAAAATATGTTTTACTCTTGCAGCATAGAAAACATAACAGCTGGAAATTCATAGCTTATCTAAATAGTCACCTTTAAATTTGCTCTGAAGGAAGGATTAAATGAAGCTTTTAAAACACATACACTTAAGTCCATCTGGATCCCAAGCTTTTCACTGTTCGGTATTTTTAGTGGATGGCCCAAACTCATCTGACCAGAGTGGGGTTTTAAACAACTCAGGTTTAGGAAGAATCAACAACTTTAAATGCTTGGCCCAGCTGTCATGAACCTCTTTGGGTTGTGTTTAGTTACACCAAGTTTCTCCCAGAAATTGCAGCATTCTTTCATTATTTCCTGAAATTTAGTAATTATGGTTACACTGCTGGTATTTTAAAGCACACAACAATAACCAGACTGAGGATGTCTGATGAGTCAAGCACTTCTCCGAGCTTATTCTTCGCCATTGATTTAAAAATAACATTTTGTTTTAGACATAAAAATGTAAGAGCTTCTTTCTGCGTGTGTTGAACAGTAATTGTGAATTATAGCATTTTCTGGCTACTCTGTTCTGGAAGAGTCTGCAAAGTACCTCTGAGTTCCTGGGTTTAGTTTCTTTTCTAATTTACTTTGGTTTGACGTTTTCTTTCCTCCTGTGATTTGAATACAATATTATATAGCTTTTCAGTATGGTTTTCATATCTTCTCATAACAACGAGAGAGACATTTCCTCCATTGTGTTTGCTTCCAAATACATTTGAGTTGTTTCCTTTGTATAATGTTCTTGCAGGAGCAGGTTATTAAGCCTTCATTGGGAGGAATACAGTGGATGAGTTTCTAGTTCTTTGTTCATGAATTTAGACATGTGATCTTTCAAGACTGTATTACCTACACTACAGTAAAGTATATTATTTAATACATATTTTGGGGGGCAAAAAAAGTCTCTTTTCTCTTCCCCCCCCCCGCCCCCCAGTGTTATCAAAATGATAATAAAAACATTTCTGGCTGTTTTTCTGCTCGTTTATGACAGAATCATGGAATCATTGAATGGTTTGAGTTGGAAGGGACTTTAAAGATCATCTAGTTCCAACCACCCTGCCATGGGCAGGGACACCTTCCACTAGACCAGGTTGCTCACTTGTACCTGTTTCTGTCTATATTTCTCGCAATTTACATCAAAGTAAGAGTGGAAGGCATTTAATAGTTGTTAATAACTGTCAGGTTCACATTTTAGCTCCAAGAAAAATTATATAAAGACTTCAGTTTATTACACAACAGAATGGCTAGAGAATTCCTTCAGCCACTCGCAGCTGGATTGTAATATAGGGCAGTGATACCTTAGCTGTCCTCTGTAGATTCCTTGTTCACCTCCCACATTACAGGGTTCTAGCATACAGTGGGGTGCTTTTACTGGTAATACAGTTAAATCACATTGTCTAAGGATAAGCAGGGAATGAGCCCAAGAAATAGTACTGCCAGAGCATTATAAAGACCTACCATAGAAACAGCACAATCATAACATGTATGGAGACCCACTGTTAATTACTCTATAGATTATTTTCTAGGACAACATAGGAAAGCTAGTTGAACCAAATAAAACAAAGAGAAATGACCCTCTTTTCCTTAGCACCTGAATACATAACTGGAATGAGCTGCTATTACTAATGCAAACAGTCAGTTTGGACTAGTCAGATGCAGTTAAATGAGATTTTAAGGGATCCATTTGATCAATAATTTGATAACATTTATTGAAACAGGTCCATCAGAGAGGCTATGTTTTCTGATGCTTTCTACTGGAAGTAGAAAATAAGAGAGAGAAAAGAAATCAGAACACTAAAGAGTAGAGAGTCCCTATGATTAAAAAAAATCCCAAATCCAGAAAAACCGTGCTTTCTCCATCCCTAACACATGGTAGATGACGAAAGCAACAGCGGAAGAGGATTGGTACTAATGAGGTACCAGTGCAGCAAAAACAGGTAAGTAAGCAGGATTACTACACAGCTGAGCTCTGAATTTGGATGTTTCCCTGAAGAGCTTCAAATGCTACACTGAGAATAACCCTGAAATAACTCTGAAAACCCAGAAGATGCTTCACGTTTCTAGGAAATCTTAACCGTGCCAATGAAGTTAATAGCAGGCAAGCACATATTTTTCAGAACAGTCAGTTAGTTCAGCAGCTGTTGTGGAGAAAATGGACATGCTACTGAAACTGAGTGCCTGGAGATGGAGAAAGGAGATTTAATGCAGGCTTTACAAAATGGAGAAACATCTAATAAGCCTAAGAGAGGCGTGCTCTCTCATCTAGCAGGCTCAGAACTCACTCCTCTGATTCCTCCCCCAGCAGGTATCATCCCTACGTATAGCCCCTCTGAGCTGTAAAAGAGCAGTGAAAAAGCCACTTTATTGCCGCTGAATCACCACAAATCCTGTAAGGTGAGAAGTGGAGATTACTGAAAAAAAAAGGCAACACACTATTATCCATTATCCTCCTGATAATGGTTGTATCAGGAGACAAACTAGGGCTGTACTCTTCCTTCCCTTTCCCACTGCTGAAGGTGAATCGGGTGTCCTTACCCAGATGTTGGCTGTGGAGGTCTGTAGGGTGGTCTCTGTGAGGAGAGGTGGGGACTGCCCTGTGCTGGACACAGCTGTGTCCTCATGCTCTGACAGGCCCACCATAGCACACAGCTGAGCCCAGCAGTCAAGTGAGTGGCACCTCTGGGAAAACGTATTTAAGAGAGGGCAAAACCACCACACAAGCAGAACAGTGAGGGGGGAAAAAAAGTGAGAAATAGCCCTGTGAGCACCAGGGTCAGAGAAGAAGGAGAGGAAGGGGAAGGAGGTGCTCCAGGCACCAGAGCAGCCCCTGAAGCCTGTGGAGAGAGCACAGTGGAGCAGGTGGATATTTCCCGAAAGGAACTGCAGCCTGTGGGAATGATGCACTTTGGAGAGGTTCATGAAAGACTGCATCCCATGGGAGGGACCCCACCTTGGAGCAGGGGAAAAATGTGAGGAGGAAGAAGTAGCAGAGAGGAGCTGTTATGGAGTGACCACAACCCCCATTCCCCATCCCCTTATACCACTGGAGGGAGGAGATGGAGGAGTCTGAAGTGAAGAAGTGAAGTTGAGCCTGGGAAAAAGGAGCGGGG
>NW_009600439.1:27219-39771 GCF_000690535.1 Cariama cristata
GGGGGAGGTGTTGCTATAATTTTTGTCTTTGTTTCTCGCTACCCAAATCCATCTTACTTGATAATAAATTAAATTAAACTAATCTTACCCAAGTTGAGCCTGTTTTGCTCATGACAGTAGTTGACTTGGTAAGTTGGTAGAAGTTGATCTCCCTGTCTATATCTCCATCTATGGGTTGTTTGATCCTCTGTTCTCCTCCTGCCCTGTTCTGGAGCAAGAGTGAGTGAGCTATTGGGTGAGTGTCTGGCTGCTGGCCAAGGTCAACCCAGAATAACTTCAATATTTAAAAGTCCTTTTGAAGCAACAAAGTGCCATTCAAAATGCCAGTTCATTGTAGCAAGCTTAAAGAGGGATGGGTCAAGGCTTGCTCCTACACCAGCAAAGTCAATGCCTTTCATTGACCTTCACAGGATCAAGGGGTCTACATCCTGCACTGTGATACTGAAAACACTATGATTTATTCTCAGAGATAAATTATGCAAATGCTATGAGAATTGTATGTAAACTTGCCCCAAATTTGGCCTAAGGGGCTCACATTTAGCAGGCCAATGAGCTGGAAAATACAAGTCAAAAAGAAATGAGAATGAGTATTCTTTTTTCTTCCTCCCCCAGGAATTTCAGAAAAATTTGGATTGCAAATTGAAAGTTTTTATCAGTGGACTTGCCTTTGTTATTTGTATGCATTTATTTTATATGGAACAGAACAGTTTCTTCTGTACCTAATAAAAAGAGTGTATTTCTTTGTCTACTCCAAAGCTAAAAAAAAAAAAAAGGAGAAACCTCTGCTTCCTTTCACTCTAGCACCTCCTCGTTGTATATTTAAAGAGAAATATACAGAAGAATGGCATTTTTGACAGCCTTTCTATGCAAATCTAATAATAAAATAGCAGAGAATGGAAGAAGACCTTTCTCTGTATGGAACAGAAATAGTAGAGTAGAGAGAGAAACAGATGGAAGAGTAAAATAATGCTTGGATTGCTGTCAGCAAAAGTGTTGTGGTTGGCTCTTTTCCTGTCCCTGAGGAAGTGCTAATGCTGGGATAGGCTCCTGCTGCCCAGCAGATGACATCAGCGCGATGTGTTCCTGCGATGAACTGTGACTTCTGACTGTCACGCCGTCTCTCGCAGGACAGCAGTGCTTTAAACAGACACTGATGAACTTAGGACTTGAAAAGCTGGTTCAGCCAAATTCTATTCTAACTTTTGAGCACAATAATAACTCTTAACTGAAAAAGATAGTAATAACTACCCTGATAATTACCTCAAAAATACCACGCAGAAATCATTGTTCTTATTTCTCTTAATGTGAATTGTAACCTGCCTTCTGTTTCTGCAATTTTCAGTAACTAAAAGCAGTTCATCTTTTTTGAGATGACTGTGATGAATTGCATTTGAATCTTTTCTAAACTTCTATTAAGTTGACGATTAAGAGAAAATGATAAGCTATGTTTTCTTCCAAAAAGTTTCAGATGGCATGTATTTATCATAACCTGGCCCACTGAATCTCAACATTAAGAACAAATTACATATTTCAAGGACAATTACCAGACTGTAAAGATAACCCAAAATTTTGAGCTTTGCTGGGTGAGCTGGGGAGGCAAAATGTCCTATGCACGTGTTTTAAATTACTCCTTGTGGCAGAGAGCAAACAAAAGGGTTCTGTGCCTGAAAAGTATGTTTCCATGACACAATTGATCTCTGTATCATTTGCATTTCTAAAATTCCAGTTCCTGAAATGATTTAAGAATCTTAGTTTCCCAACTCTGAATCTTGTGCAGCTTACGTATTGAAAAATTAGAAGGCAAATAAACCCAATTTCTGCTTATATTTTAAATTATATGACTTTCATACCACTAGCATAATTTGGAGTTACAGATTTTGAACACCCAATGTTAAAGATATCATAAGTCATATCTTCTGGGAAGGATCAAAAATTGTTTCTCTTTTAGTTGGTTTGGCATTTTTTTCCCCAGTCCAGTCATCATTGCTGTTGCTAAAAGAAATTCAAAAATATCTTTCGCTATGCAAAACTTGCAAACTTTAGAAAATGTCTGATGTTAAAATTTTTGTGTTTTATATGCCACGGTAATGCCAATGGTCCAGTATTCATCCAAAAATTATTAATGTAATAAATGAATACACTTCCTGGGTGAGACTTGGGTAACGGTGATCGATTTCAAGAGGTTTTTTTCCTCTCATAAGAAATCAGGTTTATAAAACTAAAGATGAAGAGATAAATGGGAAGAGGAGAGAAAAAGTGAAAGCAAGCAGAAGCTAAATGAAGAAAAAATGCAGTAAACAAAAAAAAGAAACAAATTGCACGTTTAAAAAAATGCTTCCTCTTCTAAATGCCATCAGGAGAAAGAACACTTTATCTGGTTAGTGTTCCTTGCTATTATTCAAAAGCTGAAGAGATGGGTATTTTTACAAGAATATGATAAATTTCTTGGGGAGGAAGGGAATCCTGGAAAGTCTTCCAGACCACCCCCATAGCCCCGTAATAAAAACTATCTAGCTTGGTCTTAATTACACTATTAATGTTTGTAACTTCCCCTAAGCAGCCTCTTCTAGTGCTTCACCACACTTGCCGCGAAGCTTTGTACAGTATCTAAACTGAATCTTCTTCAATATAGATCTCTCCTCGTCATATTCCCTCGTCACATACTATGGACGCAGAGAATAGATTTAATTTTCTTTGCAGAAACCTTTTTGCATTCTTGAGAACAGGAGTCATGCTCCTCCCCGGTGTTTCTCTAGGAAAAACATTTACATTTTTCAAAAAGTTTTCCTTATATTTTCCAGACTTAGAATGTTCTTGCTTTCTGATTGACATATCTCTTATTTGCAATGTTGTGCTCCAAACTGAAGGAATAGTCTATCTGAGGACTTAAAAATGTTGAGCAGAGAGAAAAGTATTACTTCATGTATTTGGCAGCATGAACTCCTCCTTATGTTTCCCAGGGACAAATAATGTTTATTACGTAACACTGCGTATTTTATTGTATTTGCATTTTCCACATAAAGCCATTGTTGGCTCAAATTCAGACTGTGATAAAATATAAAAACTCAGACTGTGATCGCCTGTTACCCCATTTTTGTTCCTGATATTGTATTGTCCTGATGATTCCTGCCTAAATGTTGTTACTTTTATTGAACAGTATCCTTTTTTCCAGATCGTACTTCTGCTTGTCAGAATAATTTTGAACTCATTCCTATCCTTCATCATACTTGCAGTTCTTCCTGTCATCTGCAAATTCAATAAGAATATACTCTGTTCCATCAACCAGATTACTAACAGAAATTTTAACAGCACCAGACCTTGGCTGGATCCCTGCAGAATCCCAGTCAATACATTTCTCCATTTTGTCAGTAAACCATTACTAGCTACTCTGAGAATGGCTTCTCAGCCAGCAATAGTAGTTTAATGTACGCTGTCTTTATTTCATTTCATAATCATAATATTCGAAGCTTTCCTGAAATCAAACTGCACAGCATCTACCACTTCTCTTTAGTTTATGATACCTGTTACCTGCCAGAGAAGGGTATTTAATTGTTTTGAAACAATTTATTCCTGACAAATCCATATTGTTTGATTGCTTGGATGCGTGTTGTTAGCTCCTGTTCACCTGGTCAACCTTAAATTTTGCCCTGAAGACAAGATCTTAATGAAATAGTCACCTATGCTGGAAACAGAGTTCAACAAGACAAAGCTTCACTAGTAATATTTCAAATTACTTTTTTCTTCCTTTTCCTTCGTAAATGTCCTATTGAACTTTTACTTCTGTCTCAAGTAGTGCAAATGGAATTAATTTTCACTGCAAATGGAATTAATTCAAACACATCCTTCTTGTCCCAATCTTTTTGGAAAACACGATAGTTTTTCCTTAGTAAATTGGCAAAACAAAGAAATGCAAAACCTGGGTGTCCTGTAATGAATTAAGAACTTTGGATGCAAGTAACGTATTTACATTAATGCTGGCCAAATGGAAAGATAATATACAGGATGTGCATTTTCATGCAACATTAATATTGGAGGTGTCACTCCAGCTGGACTGGTTTTTGCAGATATGGTTCACAACCACTGTGATGATACTGCACACTTTCACCTTAGCTGGTTCCGTGTTCTTCTACTGTGTGTGTTATTGTAGTCTTAACCAAAAAAAAGCTGAGATTTTCAAGTTGAGATCATTGCTATTGCAAGTCTTCATAGCCATGTGAAAAACAATGAAGCACTGGGAGCTGCTGATGTTAATTCAAATGCGATTATGCTACGCTAGATCTTCTTTTCACTTCAGAAACAAGGGCCAAGTAAAATAGATTACACATTCTGAATGAAGAGGATATGATCTGTCACAGATGAGGTGAACATAACATTTGTAGTCTGGAGGGATAAATAAGAAATTATACTTCAGGAAAACCAACATTAATTCCTAAACACATTAAAGGGTTTTGTTTCAGAATGCTTCTTGGAGACTTAAAAGCACATATTTTGCAGTAAATTTTGTAAAACATATATCTATTAAGAAAGATAGAAATCACTTAACCAAGAAAGAGTTTTATCATAAACACACTAAACTACCAAGCCATGTTCAGGTGAGATTGTCTACAGTTTGACAGTCAAATCTTTTATTATGCTTTCTCTACAGGTTTTGAAAATCAACATGCTCTTAAAAATACAGCATGCAAGCTAACAAAAGCTTATTTCAAATTTCCATAACAGAAGCTATCTATAGCATGAGACTGCCTAAAATATAATCTTATTTTGTTGGGCTGAGGGTTTTATTTTGTCTGGGTTTTAAAAAATGAAATTGGGCTAAGTCTCACCTCTATATATTTCAAAGGGCAACTTCAATACCTCTTCTTTAACTGGTGGAAAAAAAAGGGAAATAGTTAAGTGAAAGAATCAGAATATACAAGGATGGTAGAAGATTAAGAGGAGTAATAGGACTGGTTAACTCAGGCTTAGGATAATTAGGATACAAAACTAGGAGGAGTGACTGATACACCAGAAGGCTGTGCTGCCATTCAGCGAGACCTGGACAGGCTGGAGAGTTGGGCAGAGAGGAACCTGATGAAGGGCAACAAAGGCAAGTGTAGGGTCCAGCACCTAGGGAGAAATAACCCCATGCACCAGTACAGGCTGGGGGTTGATCTGCTGGAGAGAAGCCTGGTAGAGGAGGACCTGGGAGTCCTGGTGGACAAGTTGACCATCAACCAGCAAATGCCCTCGTGGCCAAGAAGGCCAATGGTATCTTGGGATGCATTAGGAAGAGTGTGGCCAGCAGGTTGTGGGAGATTCTCCTCCCCCTCTACTCCGCCCTGGTGAGGCCACATCTGGAGTGCTGTGTCCAGTTCTGGACTCCCCAGTTCAAGAAAGACAAGGAACTGCTGGAGAGAGTCCAGCAGAGGGCAATGAAGATGATGAGGGGACTGGAGCTCCTCACTTCTGAGGAAAGCCTGAGAGAGCTGGGTCTGGTCATCCTGGAGAAGAGAAGACTGAGAGGGGATCTCATCAATGGTTATAAATACCTTAAGGATGGGCGTCAAGAGGATGGGGCCAGACTCTTTCCAGTGGTGCCCAGTGACAGGTTAAGGGGCAATGGGCACAAACTGGAACATGGGAAGTTCCATCTGAACATGAGGAAGAACTTCTGTGCTTTGAGGGCGGCAGAGCACTGGAACAGGCTGCCCAGAGAGGTTGTGGAGTCTCCTTCTCTGGATATATTCAAAACCCACCTGGATGTGTTCCTGTGTAACCTGCTGGTGGTGACCCTGCTTTGGCAGAGGGGTTGGAGTTGTGGAGTCTCCTTCTCTGGAGATATTCAAAACCCACCTGGATGTGTTCCTGTGTAACCTGCTGGTGGTGACCCTGCTTTGGCAGAGGGGTTGGACTAGATAGTCTCCAGAGGTCCCTTCCAAACCTGATCATTCTATGTTTCTGTGAGAATTTAATTAATACAGAGAAAATAGCTAAAACATCATCTTCTACTAATATAAAGTCCATTCTTTTGTGTTTCCCTCTGCCTGCCAGTTGACTATTTATTCAATAGGCACTTCGAAAGAGGGATCCGTCCTATTATAAGGTTATAACGTCCTGTATACTCTATTCATCTGAGAGTTTTGTATAATATAAGTCACCACTACCACCAAGAGTTTATCTTACATAAATTAGATCTGCAAAGTTATACATAAACATCTTATTGTAATAAAAAAATCCAAGATGCTGCTACTATAATAAAGACAACTATGAGTCCTCACTGTACAATTACTTCTTCAATTGTACAGTCTTCAGTGCCATTTTATTTTGTCCCTAACATCACTCAAGAAGACAGAGGCTTCACTGAAATTCTCCACTAATGATTAAGTAACCCTGAATGAGAAAATGCTTACATGAAGTAATGGAGAAGAGACAAAGATGGAAACTGGAGGAAATGGACACAGAAAAATGTGATAGTCAAATTGAAGACCTAAGATTTGTGACAACGTTAACTTAGAAAATATTAGCTCTGTAAGCAGGACCTTGCATAACGTACCCCAAGAAAAATCCATGGAAGAAGGACCGAGAAGATAGTGATAGGAAAAGAGAAGGCATATTACAGTAGTAAATCAGGAGTATCATGCAAGGAATTAATCTGACTACAGTATAGAGGATTAGCTGTATGTCTATCAGGAAATAGTCTTTCTGCTTATATGCAAATCAGACAAGTCAGAGTTACGTAGGTAGGAAATAAATGAATAGCTGTGGGTCACTGACTGCACATTTTTCTGTCCCCTGAATGGTTGCAACCATTCCTGTGCATCAGTAGTGCCCCAGGAGCAAGTGACTCTCTGTGCCGCACAGGAGTTGTCTCAGCCATTCGAACCTAGCTGTCACAAGAGACATCTCTCTGCTACCATTCCCCAATTTGTGTTTGCTGATAAATATCCCCTCTAGCATCCAAACGCTCCTATCAGAGGAGGACCCAAGGGATATAAAGCAGATCTAGGGCATTTTACCAGCAGTCTGAGAAGGAAAAAGTGATAATTTCAGAAGAAAATCATGGTGACTTTTTCAGCATTAGCAAATGACCTTTTGTTGAAGTTTTTCCTAGAATTAGATTATTTAGAAGGCTCATCTAGCAAATGCCAAGTAAACATTCTGAAAAGGCATATTCAGAACAAAATTATGTTATATTTAGATTGAACTTTATATAAGCAGTTTAGCCATTAATGAAAGAAGGAAAAAGAGGCCTAGCACCATAACTAATTCCATGTACCATGTATTTAAAACTGACTAAATTCAGCTCATTTAAAAGACTTATTTCAAATTCATAAAAGACATCAGAAACACTTTAATAAGATGGAGAGCTATTTTAATTGTCTGCTTGGGGTGAAGAAGCAGGAGTAACCTTTTTCAGAAAGTCTGTCACACACCAAAGGAGAGTGACTCGGCACACTCAACTACATCTGCATGAGAAACTCTCCACCTCCAGGAATTCTCTTGCCATACAAATAGGAAAAAAAAAGTCACATTTTCTTACCTTAGAAAGTAGATTTTTAACCAGAGAGAAAGGATTCTCCCATCATCACGAAGGTATAAAACACAAGAAATGGATGAGTATTTGCAAGTGATTTTCACTAGTAAAATACCTTATTCATTCAAGACCCAGAATTCCAAATGGGCAAGCAAGACTTCCACTGTGGTTGTCTTGGGCAAAGGACCTGAGTTAACTGCAGAATATTGGTTTCCCATTTTGAGACAGAAATGGTTGTGTTTTTCATTCAAGTAGTCCAGGCAATTTCAGATTTTATGGGTACCTTTTCCTCATTTTTTAATTCCTTCATCCTTAAGTTCATTTTTCCTGTCTCTTTTCCTGTCCCGTTTCCTTACTATTTTCCCTTTGTGCTTGCTTTCTGTGTTGGTCATGTACATCTTCACTTTACCTTCTACGCTTACCAAAGAAACAAATGTTGTAGAAGAAAAGTTAAATTAATTCTTTGAACTACTAATCACTGCAGAGGAGCTGAAGGAGTGTCTTTGTTTTATGGTAAAGAAACCAAAATGAAAGATGAAGTTCACTGTCTAGCAATGTAAATGAACCACAAGTGGAAAAATAACCCTCCATTGACTGACAAAATGATGGCTTTCTGATGAGCTATTATCACTCAACAGATATTCTAAAATATCTTGGATTTTTTTGTGGATAAATTTATTATTCCAAGGACTGCAAAAACATGAGTTGAATACTCACTGCCTTCAAAGAGGCAAAATAAATGTTAGGAAGTGCACAGAGGATTAAACAGAAAACATCTCTATAGGGACTATTTAAACCCATGGTGCCCCTGTGCCTTGAACTGCATGTGCAGCTGCCAGTTCCAGCTGAAGAACTGGGTGAGGTGGAGACAATCAGAGGTATGGAATAGCTTCCTTACAGTAAGAGATTAAACGTATGTGAGTCTATATTCTGGAAAAACAGTAACTGAGGCTAGATATAGTACATGGGTATAAATCACAAATTACATGGAGAAGGCCATCCGTGAAAACCTGTTCGCTACATCTTACAATATGAAATGTGGAAACATAAACCAAGTTGTCAAGTTCTGGAAGAAGTACTGTCACAAGCAATATCCAGTACTGGTGTTTGCACAATACCAAACCAGTTTGCTGTGAAATTTAATGCTGCAGAAGTTTGTTAAATTCATAAAAGTAGTGTCTATCAATCTCTGATATGGGAACTCACTGAACCACATATTACTTTGAGCAAGAAGCCAGAGAGGGAGAATGTGGAGGAAAGGGGATATACTTGGTAAATATGACTGATTTTTTTTCCTCTTTTTGGCTACTGTCAGAAGTAGGTATTAGTATAGATATTCCTTTTTCCTAGCTCAAAATGTTTCTTGTTAATTTTGGTATATTCCTTTTTTTTCTTTTTTCTTTCTGCCTCTTTTTTCTTTCTCTTTTTATTTTATACTTTTCTCTGTCAATGAGTCAGCCTCACAACTTGCTGAAGGGGAGCACAACTAGTCTTGCTATGCAGTAGTTTTACTGTATTAAAAATCATTTTACACCTATCAAGGAAGTGGATAATATTTTACTCCTATAACTTGATTGCTTTTTAAAATAGAATTACAAAATCACTAGATGAAATAAAGCACTGCATGTGAAATACTTTAGAAAAGCTCTTGATGAAGTGAATAATGAAATCTTACCTGGAAAATTAATTCAAATCACTTTCGATACACAGAAACATTGTTATATTGATTAAAAGCTGTGAAGAAGATCATAAACAAAGTGCACTGTTAAAGATAAAAGTATTGAGTTAGGAAGCAATACCTCACCTTAGATTAAGTGGTTTTTACTGTCTTCGTTAATGCTCTGGCAAAAGGGAATAAACAGCATGTTGACGACATTCAAGTCCTGGAAGAGAATTAGAAGCACAGTAGGGACAGAGGAAGGAAACAGAAGTACAACCAGGAAGCAATAAGGAAATCTATTTTAGAAGCAGGTAACTTAGAGTATCTGTGAAGATCATAGAAGTTAGACTGTAAAGCACTTGTAGAGAGGCAAATACCCACCACCAAAAACTGCCTAAAAATAGTCCATGGAGAGATCACAGAATTGAATTTTGTTCAATATTCTCGAATTTTGGAAGAGAAGGTTGCATTTTGCTATGATCAATTATTCCCACAGCTTGAAAGAACACCCATGTTAATTTGAGTGACAGAGAGTGAAGAATGCCAGGCAGAGATGTAAACAGGTTCCTTTAGGCTTGCAATATGTGTGCTTATGACAAATAAGGCATGCTGGTGAGAATTTCTGATGCACCACTGGTGAGACAGATTTAATTCCTCTCCACAGAATAGGTGTTTCTTTGTTAACCTTAACTTCAAGGGAGAAACAGGTGCTTTGAAACATATGCAATTCCTACTTACTTTGGTGTATTCCCTCAAGGGGCAACCTGACAATCAGTAACAATAATGGAAAAGGCCAGAACTGCATAGCTGTCCGATAAAGTCGCATTGAAGCAAAGGCTTCTAGCTTCATAGAAACTTGTGTCATACATGAGATCTGACAAGATTTGTACTTTTTGACCTTAGCATGAATGGAAAAAGCGCTATTCTGCCGTACATGGACTATCCTAGTATGTTATGTACACACAATGAACTCTGTAGGCAGAGGAACAGTTAAGAACAACACTGAAAGGGAAGAACACAATCTCTTATCACTCTAGAGCTGGTACAAACTTGACAGATCAGAGATCCTGGATTGTGTGTACTCCAGAGATGTTCTCTTCAACGTACAGAACATTCTATTGCCTCAACGAGAAACTTTTTACTTCAGAGGACCTTGTAGCAAAGCAAGCAAGGAAGCTCACTTTAGTAGAATAGTGGATTGCGTTATCATTCAAGTAGTTGTAATATCATGCCATATTTCAGTTACCTCATCTTCAGTTTTCCTTCCTGTCCTTCCCTCCATGTCCCTTTTTTTCTTCACTATTGTGGGTTTTTTTTTCAATTTTGCTGTTCCTATGCCTTTCTTCGTTCTTCCACTTTTGGTCCTGCTTTACAAATTTGTTCATTTACCACCTTTCTCCCATACTTACCAAAGAAGATAAGGAGAAAAAAAAAGGGTGGGGGGGCGGAAACCCTTGGTATCTGACAGCCAGTGGGTTGTCCTTATAACCTGATAAACTTAGGAAACCTTGCCTACAGCATCTGTTATTTGGCTTTAACTTCTTGTCTTCCAGGAGAAAACTTCTGAATCCTTTCTGCTGAGAATGCCACATAGTTACAGATGCTTTCCCTTCATGGTATCGTCCTAAACCTTAAACTTTATTTCATCTCTTTGGAACAGTCTGTGTGATATTCCCTGAGAAATCCAATGATTCAAGTGCTCTAATTAAAAACAAGATTTATTAATAGATTTAATCAGATTCAAATAAGAGACAATTTCCATAATATGGCATGTACTGTACTTAGAGAAATTTAAGCCAGAAAAAACCAGACATGTTATATCATCATGTGATTTTAGACTCATTTTCAACTCTTTGACCCTTTTGTCTAGCCAGTCAGTCAGAGAAATATTCTTCTTGCTTTCAAATAGATAGCATATTATTTTCCTCTCCTCTGTCTCAAATCTTGTAAAACTTTTGGGTTAACAAGCTCATTTTTAAGCACCAACAATATTTCCTTTACAAACAGGGCCTAAATATTACCCAGTATTACCCATTATGCTTCTCCCATTGCTTGTTCTTAGTCTGGTATTCTCTGCTAAAAGAAAAAAAAAAAAAAGAAATTGAATTGCCTGTTTTCTTGTTTCACCTTCCTATTTTAACACTGCAAGCAAGAATCCCTCTCTCCAATAACATCTGCCCTTGGTGCTGGCCTTAATGACCATGATTTTGCATGTTAATTGTCTTGGCAGGAGGTTACCACATTTTACATGTTAATTGTCTTGGCTTTTAAGGATGCAGAGTTTATGTAATTATTATAATTTATTCTTGGCTTTAATTCTCGTCTGTCACATATGACTCATGAATGGATTAACTCTTCTGTCACATTTCTTCCTTTTCTGTCAGAGAGAGACACAGAGAAGGAAAGACTTTAAAAGACATGAGCTGGGAACCAGAGAATATTTGATAAATCCTGATCTTCTGGAAGAATGAAAGATCCATGAAACTACTTAACTGGCCAGCTTTTATCCTACAGTAGTACTGATATTAGACTACCAAATAAATTTTGTAATTGTAAACTTTTTTTGCTGATTTGGTAATGTTGATGACATTTGATCATGCAGGCACTTTTTCCTTTAAAATTCTTAAGCCAAATAGAGTACTTTACTATAAGTGCATTCAATATTTTGTTCCAGTACAGAAACTAACTTCAGAATGCAGTACTTTTCAGTCACCTTGCTGATCAAATAAAGTGAGTAGTTTTTTCTGTAGTTTTTCCCCCAAAATATTAATAATCTATTGCAAAATTAACATATCATATATTAGAAATTTTGGGATCAAAAGGTGGCAGATAAAATTCCATAGTTAATGAAAACTGATTTTTTTATAAGTATCTGAGATTGTTGTGATGTTAACAATGCAGAAGGTTAGAAGAAATATACTGATGAGCTCTGTGGTAACTAATTATACCTTGTATAAAAACAATATAGAAATAATTGCTACAGGATGAGCAGTAGAAAGAAAAATTAGCATAGATTTTTTCTAAAATGTTGTTGTCTGGAGAGAAATCCACATTCAATGGTCATTGTCTTCCCTCTGTCATTGTCACCTGAAAGAAGTAAACCCAAGGCTCAATTATCACCTCCTTGTCCAATACCACCACACTTTACTTTCTACCAAATCTTCAAGAATTGCCACATCCTTATTGGAAATGGAAATGTCCAGGCTTATCTAAAGTCTAATATGTTAAAACATTCAAGATTTTATATTTTAGAGAATGAACTTGAAGTGGTTCTCATCCAGAATGTCAGGAAAATACATGAATTACTTCAAAAAATCAATAGCCATAAATGAATGCATATTGTAAATTGTTGTCACTGTTTAAGGCTGGGTTGGCACTT
>NW_009600440.1:0-3231 GCF_000690535.1 Cariama cristata
CAGAACAACCCGGGCTCGCCACAGGTCTCCGTGACACGAGAAACGAGGCGGCGCGGCGTGCGGAGGGCTCAGACATCGCGGGGTTTTGCCACTGAGGAAGACGCTCCCGTTTCTCAGCAGGACCTGCGGATCCCTGTTCCCGGCCGGATCCAGGGGCGGCGGCTGAGTGCCCACCCCGGGGGCTCGGTGCCTGCACAGCCCCCCTGCCGTGGGCTGTCAGCACAGCTGCGAGGGGATGTGGGCTCCAGCATCACCATCCGTATGAGGAAGAAAATAGGGATCTGATGAAGCCGTGATGAAATGATCTATCCCAAAAACCGAACACACCTGGGAGCCACCGTGCAGCTGTCAGCATCGTGGCATGTCTGCCCGTCGAACTTGCAGCCTGAGGATGCAGGTGGAGTGTTTGATTTTGTATCACAGGAACTGTGGCATTAGGATTTAAAAGTTTAAAGGGATAATGGCTTAAACATGGCAGTTATTTCTGACCCCTGCAAGGCCTCCCTCCCACCTCAGCCTCCTCCGACTGGTAAAGGCTAGTGAAATGCTGGCTCCCTGCCCAGCTCCTGTAGCCCTCACAGGGCAAGAAAGCACTTTGCTGCACACCCACACCGATCAGGGGCCCACCGCAGTGAGTGCAGAACATTTCCTGCAGATTTACAGTATTCTACATCCACATCGTCGTTCCCTCATGTCAGTAAATGCAGCAGGAGATGGGGGCCACTGCCAGCCGCAGCCAAGACATGGGTTTGCTGGCGTAGCTCGGATGATGGGAGAAGCCCACACACCTGACCCCAGAGAGCTGGAAAGACCTCCAGGCTCCTGGAGCAAACCATTTCACTTCAGACACGGTTGCTTATGTTGCATTGTATTCCCGCTCTGGCGGTGCCGTGACCTCAGATGAAGGGCAGACCCCAACCACCGAGCCCCCGAGCCTGCTCAAAAGGGTCATGCAACAGGGAAGGTGCAACAGCCCCAACGCGGATATTTTGATTTCATTTTTAATAAGTTGCATCAATGCTATTCAAGCAGAGTTGTTGCGGTGCCTGGTGACCACCTGCCAGGGCAGAGGCAGTGCCAGCGGGCACTCAGCACGTACGAAAGCGGTGAGCAGCAAGTCAGGCAGAGCCTGCCGCCTCTCCGTGTTTGGGGAAAAGCCTCCGAAAGAGAGGACAAGGGAGCAACCCCGACTCTTTCTGTCTGCTCGCAGGTACCCTCAGAGCTGACCCCTTGGGAGTGCAGAACCAGCCTCACTAGAGGCAAGAGAGGACACGTACAGACACTGGGGATGGAGTGATGCTGATTTTCTGGACATTTTTAGACTTTAAATGCAAAGGGCCAGATCTGATTTCGGGTGAGGAGGTCTGCTGACTTGGCAGCAACGTTTGCCTACGGCCCTGCACCAGGAAACATTCAAGACCCCCAGTCCCAGTTCCCAGGCTGCAGGACCGACCCACCATGTCTGGACATCGCCGCTGGGAAGGCACTGCCCGCAGTGTAGCTCAGACACAGTGGACTCCGAGCAGACCCAGAAGCATCAAAACAAAAATGGGAAACAAACCTAGGGCTGCGTGATGAAAGGTTTTTCCCCAGGACTAATACTTGCACATCACTTCTCATACCCTTTCCCACCCACATACTGGAGGACTCGCAGCAACAGCAGAGCTTCACATCTGCACGTCAGGGTTTCTTTTCTTCACCCATTAGCTTTGAATCAGTCAGTTATTCTGCAAAAGTCAGAGCAAGATGAAAAAGGGGGGAGAGGAATAGAGGGAATGAGAGCAAGGAGTAACTCAGGGCTGGCAAACTACCGTTAGCGAGGGGACTATTATGTTTCTCTGTTACATAGAGAAATTCTAATGGATAATAAAGAAAGCAACGAAGTTCATTGCTGGTCTGGTGCTGTGTCACTGTGTGCCAGGAGTTACATCTCAGGAGGGCAGTTAAGTTGATCCGTGGGTATCATTTTCTCCGTGTCGATCTTGTAGGACTGGAGAACGCTCTTCAGGTGCTCCACGGTTTCTGGGTGCATCTCGGGAGCTCTTGACATAATCCAGGCGTAGTCAATGTGGAAGAGCCAGAGGATGTTAGTGCAGGAGTAAACCAGCGAGTAGTTTTCATAGTCGGTGGAGATGACCCAGTAAGGGGCAGAAGGCATGACTAGGAGAAAGAAGGGCACCGTGAATGAACGGACTGCTCTGCAGTACTACAGACACAGCTCCTGGTGATGTTCCCACTTTTGCTGCTCCTAGGCAGCATAATTGCGGTCAGTACAGGGAGCTACAATTTCTAAAAGCCTATCAGGACTCCTTGTTCTGCCCAGAGGGACCCAAGAAAGCCACAAAGCCCTGACTAGGAAGGTCTTGTTGGGAAGTTAACATTTTGTTAAATCGTCCGGGCCACTGCAAGCCAGCCCAGCTCGTACCTGTGTGAGGGTGCTCGCTGGCAGGAAGGAACTGTAGGGCTGGGAGCTGACACTGGTGATCTGAGGAACACGAACCACCACCTCCCTCCCCACCGCCCACTGCCCCGGGGTGCCCTGCCTCATGGAACCAGCTGGAGCCTGGGCAGTGGGAGTCCGTATAGCTCAGCCCATCCCACCAGCACCAGCCATCTGGGCCAAATTCTGTTCTCCATCAGGCTGCTACACCCGAAGCATCTGCTCTGATGAGAGACAGCCACTCCAGCTCCAAACCATCAGGCAGAAAGCAGAGGTGGGTCCAGCAGGCAGGCGTAAGTGCCCCGGGATTTATTTCTGATGCACTCAGGAGTGCCAGGCAATGTTCTCTGGGGCTCACGTCTAGCGAGGACGGTTGGGGTTGCACACACTGTGGGTGAAATGGCTGCAGGTGATGCCTTAGCAGCGCACAATTAAGTCTGGCTGTGCTCATGAACAAGAATTGTATCTCCTTTGCAAGTACTCCTGCTCCACTCAGTTCTCCAAATAACCCATCTGTGTGAGTGCTATGAAACAGCCAAGGAAAAGGTGTGAGGGAGTAGAATAAAAAGGGAGCCAAGGGGAGACTCTGCTCACTTTCCAAAGCGTTACTGCAGACAGAGGAAAGTGCTGTGCAACGTGAATAAAATACACTGCACCTCAGCAGGCCCCTCTCGTGTGTTACATTGACAAGGGAAGAAAAAGCAAACAGAAACATATCATTAATGGTTATTAAAAGGTGCTTATATGCAGAGGCAGGGTGGGCTAGTAGCTACACTGCTGTGTTCAGAAAA
>NW_009600441.1:0-15385 GCF_000690535.1 Cariama cristata
TTTAATAGAAATGTCTTGACTCAGAATGGATAAATCTTACAAAACAATGCACTAGCCTCTTTCCTGGCTTTTAATTTAATATCAATAATATTTCCAGTTAATGTCCACATTCAATAAAATTGTAAATTAAAATACAGAGCAAGTAACTATCTAACATTTGATGCAAGTTAATCCCAATTTACCAAATATACTGGTTTTGACAAGGCCAAAAAACTCTTATAGGAAACAAATTCATTCCCTGTTAAGGGCACACAAGGCAACAAAAGACTTGCCAGAATCATAAAAACTTCACCTTATCTAAATCTTAAAATATACAAAAAACCTTCTAAACCTACCACTTGACAAGAACTATGTATTACAATCATTTACGAAGGTTTGGTTTTTTTTTATCCCCCTCAACTGGAATGAATCATTTTATGAAGGTACACAGCCTACAGGTTTAATAGTACAGCATACAACAGATAACAAAGGGGGAAGTTTTCAAGTACCAATATGAAATTTCAAAGCAAACTGCTTCCTCCCAATACACACATTACATTGTGCAGAAATCCCCAGTCACAGAAGGAAGACTAGAGATTACCAAATTTAAAGGACAAATGACAACGATCTTGTTATTCCCAATCTCACACAAAAGTGAATATGATAATGATTTAACTCTTTTTAACTATATTGGGTTGGGTTTTTTTGCCAACCTTAAAATATCAATGTAGCTCTTTTTCAATTCAATTCAAAGTCTCGGTTGCTTTCTTTTTTTTCTTTATAATCCTTGCTTTGCTGAATTTAATTGCCTTGGCAATGCCAGAACACTGCCTGATCCTAACAGGTCAGCATTGATCGCTCTAAACCAATTGGTTCCTTCATTACAGAGAAAATGAAGTAAAGCGAAAAGGCAGGTGTGCTCTCACACAGTCAGCTGGACTTCAGCTTCTCTTGCCCTTCTTCTCCCTCATTAACTAGCAACCAATCGATCAGGAACCCGCTCAGAACCCACAAAAACTATTCATCACTTCTGACACAGAATGGTTTTAACAGGTCACTAAAGTAAAGAATATTTGAGGTATCTATTTTCAGAGCCTTTAGAGCTCATACGGTTTTTAAACCGACGTCCGAGAGAAAGGAAAATCGAAATGTTACACTTCTATATAGTTCTACTCTAAACCTTGAATTGAAAATAAAATGTTAGCTATTTGCCCAAGACAAGAATCTGTGGTGTAGGGCAACTAATTTTAAGCGTTCTTTATTGTGAAGAACTTTGATGGATAGAGAGGAAGACCGCAGTTGGGAGAAAGAAGGCAGATGGCCCCACCGCCCACTTCCAGCTCATTCGCTTCTGCACTTCCATGGTCTTTAGTTGAACAAATTCAAAATGCCAGTGAATGTTCATCCTAAAGCTTTACAGATCATTTCTACCTCCATCTCTTAAAAATATTTGAACACTGCTTGTATTTCCAACCACTTCACACCACTTTTTCCTAACAGTCCCTCTCCTATCAAGCTCCACACTTCATTTGTCCATATAACTGCAATAGAAACCCTTCACCTTGTTTGCCAAAAATTTCTAACTGTTCAAGAAGAATAATTTTTAAGAGTAATGAAAAGTTATCTGTACTGATTAGCCCCTACTCTAGTCAGTTATTCACGTTGTTTCTTCTCTTTCTCCCACTGTAAACTTTGCAGAATATGCCTTGTCATTATGCTTTGTTCACTAAAACAGGTTTGTAATTTCCCATTACTATCAGTTCAAAATACTGTCACCAAGGCAATTCAGGAGAAGAAATCAAAGAGATACTGTAATAAATACATAAGCAGGGAACAAGATGTTAGAAAGGGGGAAAAAAAACACAAACAAAACACCTCAAGAAGAGAACTAAACAGAGCATAAGGGAACAAGAAAGGAACAAGGGGAAGAGGCAGCAGACAACAAACAAACTGGGTGAAGAAACAAAGGAGAGTGGCATCGCTTTGATTAGGAAAAAGAAAATTCCAATGAAAGGTATTGCATAAAACATTGCACTTGCTTCTACTAGAACCACTAGAAAAAAGAAACAGAGAACCCATTATGTCACCTTATGGTACACTGAATGGAAGGAAAAATTTAAGAGGGCAGCAGAACATGGAGGTGTAATCCTTTCATTTGCAAACCAGCATAAGAGCCATTTTTCTCCCAGTTATGTCTATTGTCTCACAAATGAGAAGTTTTAGATTATTATTATTATTATGAACAAATACATGGAAATGAATTAACTGAATCTATAGAACACCACAAGGAAGATTAGGTGTTTCATCTGTGTTCTTTGTAATAGAAACATAATGTGACCAGTGAAACTTATTTCAGTTGGGAAAACTTTTATCCATTACATCCTATTTCACCCCAGACCACTATAACATTTGTTAATTATACAGTAAAATGGGATTATCAAGGACAAATAAATTAACTAATTCTTTTGCTAAATGTTTCCTCCCCTATGGTAACAGATAGAATCAGCTTGCTTTCTACTGTGGTTTTTCACTCCTCCTTCTCTTTTGAAACGTCTGAAGCAACCATCCCATGCATCATTCAGAGGCCATGATTTCTGAAAAGATGATGCTGCTATTCAGGAACACAGTCTCTGGTGAAGCAAATCAATTTACCAATACAGCACACTATAAAATGCCTCCCTTCAGATCTCTCTCCTCTAAACCGGGCTCAAGTTTTCCATCTCTTCTTGTAGGTCAAACTGTGCTGGTTCTTGGTGTTCCCCTCTAGACTCTTCCCACGCTTCTTGAAGGATGAAATGTTAATCTCCTCAAGGGTCCAGAATTAGCAATTCAGATATGACTGAAATGAATGAATGATGCTGATTCACATTACAAGCTATACTCCTGTTTATCTATTCAAATATTATTTTTTGCAACAGCTAATACTGCAGTCACATGTCCAGTTTGGCATTCACTAAAAATTACAGATCCTTCTAGTGCTGAAGTGCTATTCAGCCACTTGCTCCTCACCTTCATTCTTTAAATCATATTTTTGTGCACATGTACAGATTCTTGCACTTGTTCTTAGGAAACTGCATTCTATTTACTTCAGACTGTGTCTCCAATTTGTCGAGATCCTTTTTAACTCTACTTTTGTCCTTCCACACAACTGCATCTCCTGTCACAGTTTCATGCTATCCTCGAATTTAAGAAAACATGGTGGGTTTTTTTTTACCACCCAAAGCATTACGCATATACTGATTAGTACGAACACAAGAAAGACCCCATAAAAATCCCTCTTCTTTGATCTTTCTATTTTCCATTTCCATGTAACTATGATTACAACAGGTGCTGCTCCAGTTTTATATCCACTTTACTACGGTTTCATTTAGACCATGTTCCCCTTGCTTGCATACTGAAATATCATGTTAGTGTCAAAAGCTTGAATAAAGACAAAATATAACATGTACCAATTTATTTCTTATCCATGCCCTGTTTTTCTGCCTCAGAAGGAAACTAAATTGACTATCTGTTTTTGACAAATCCAGTTTAGGTGATAGTAATTTCTTTACCTTCTAGTGCCTACAAACAATTTGGCTCAATTACTTGCTTCAATATTTTTCTGGAAACTTTAGTTGTGCCATATGACACAACTCCTCAGCTTCCTCTTTTTGCTCTGTTTAAAGACGGGAAAAGAGTAAAATTAGTGCTGTTTACCTATTTTTCCACAAGTTTATAAAAATCAACAACTTTTTCAAGCTAATAGGTATAAGTTACAACTAATAGTTCAAAAGCTGTTTTCTGGGGATTAGAAAGCAAGTTATATATTTATATAAACAAATAAAAAGGGAATTAGAATAGAAATTATAGGTACCAGCAGAACAACTTTATTTCTCGTTCTACAATTACTAATTCTTAACTGCAACCATTAACACCAAGAAATTGGGGAATTACATATTGTAAAGTTTCAAGGAAAATATCCAGTAGTTGAAGTTTAGCTTATTAGTCATATTTCTCCATTTGCATAAAACTTTATGAATGACAGAACAAGTACTTCTCTTTCCAAAAAATGATCATTGCTTCTTACAGCTTCATAGTGACATAAATATGGAATTTTGGAATTGACTTGCACGTCATGAAATTACGTATAGTCTAAAAGTAAACAAACTTCAAAATTGAAGAGGAAAATTATGCCTTAACTAAATAATTATCTCCAAAGGGTGCAAATCAAGAACATATACAAAAAGAGGTAAACACAGTCACAACATCTTTCTATCCTTTTTCCTTTTTTTTAAAAGATCATTTGGAATAACCCTTCTCCCTCCCCTCTAACCGAAATATATAGGTCTCCCTGGTATTTAGACTATGAAAAAAAACAAACCGTGAAGAAATCCCACAGCCTTCTGACTTCTTAAGAAGATTCTCCTCAAGAGAAAAATCTCTGCAATTGAGAGCTCACCTTACCAGAAAAGCACAGAAACTACTGTTCAAGGCACGCCATGACAGAAGTTTTATAACTTTGAAAAACAAGCCCACCTTATTTTTTAATTTAGTGACTGAAATCACTAAAAATGTGGTATCAGATCTGCTGGTTTCTGCAAAGCATCCATAAGGATCATCTATTGCTTTCTACCAAAAACTTTTGTCTAAGAGCTACAGAACACTGTCTTTCAAAGTCTGTCTCATCATACCATATATGAAGGTTAAAATAAAATAAATAAAAAAATTAAGAGGAGAACTATTTAAAAAGAAAATAATGTTTTTCTAAATGTAAATTAGGTGGTGGAAGGCATAACAAACCGAAGGCAGGCAATTAGCTCTGTCTTGTTCTTCCACCGTACATAAAAAATAAAAACCTTGAAGTAAAATGATGTGGAGTTTGTTTTTCTTTATTTGAAATAACTGTTTAATAACATGGCTAAATGGGAAGCAAAGAGGGATAATGTATCGCATTTGTTTGTTTCATGCAAATACCTGCATGTTATTTATACTATCGTTTAAAAATTCAGGGACCCAAGCCAAGGGAGTAAACAGAAATTCAGCTGTGTCAATAACAACTCCTTTTATGCTTTGCAACAAAGAACGGAGAGCTGCCCTCCTGCTTTAAAGAAGCAGTTGCCCACTTTAAAATGTTTTGGACACTTCAGTAACACCAGCCTATAGTGTTGGTAACTATGGTGTTGATCAGTGTATTTTATGTTGGCATTCTTAGATTATTCAGATGCAGTAATCTTCGTTTAAAAGAACAAAACTCCGAAACCCGTGAGACAAATTCTTATCCGAGTATCCCTGAAAATTTATACTCTGCTTAGAGAGATACTTACAATCCCGCTGGGGCAGCTGAAGTCACTGCCCCGCACCCAGAAGTTACAGGCTCTTCCTACGAAGCCATTTTCCTCTGCATTACAAGAGATGCAGTACACATCATTGACTCTCAGTAGAGACGCCAACCCTCGACCAGAGGAAGCAGTAAGTAAGAAAATGTTCAGAGATTTACAACAGGAGGTAGTTAGATAAGATTGAGATCATAATGTACATACATTTGTTTATTATATAAGTGTAACGTAAAAAAAGCTATGTTTCCTCCTTTAGACATACTATATATTTCCTGACAAGAAGAGCCTCACAAATAGCAAGAGACTAGATAAAATCCAATACTACACCTCAGAAAAAGCACTGAGTGCTTTAGTAAGTTTTATTTTCAAAATTATTATACCATCCTTTGATGACCATGATCAGGTAACAGAAGAATGAGCAGTATTCCCCAAGACAGACTAATTAACAGCTCTTATTTTTTAAAGCTCAGTTATTGTACATTCCATTTTCCTTCATGTGATACATAAACCTCAAAAGAAACCAACAAAATATCCCATGATTTTTAAATTTTATTTTAAAAATTGTCACTCTGAAAAAAATAGAACATAAAAATAGATGAAGTTTGAACTGTGGACAGAAGATTTCTATTTTCTGATCTCATGACCTCAAAGTTACCTCAAATCTTCCTCTTGGCATAGAGTGATGAGCCTGCCACAGAGACACTGGTTGGATATTACTTTCTTTGAGATATTCCAGTACTCCTAATGAGGAAGGATGTTAGGTGAGAGACAGTAACAGAATGAGAGTGTAAGTTTTCAAAGACGACAGGAGGAAGGAGACCTTATCGCCCTCTACAACGACCTGAAAGGAGGGTGTAGCGAGGTGGGGGTTGGTCTCTTCTCCCCGGTAACTAGTGATAGGACAAGAGGAAACGGTCTCAAGTTGCACCAGGGGAGGTTCAGGCTTGACATTAGAAAGAACTTCTTCACCGTAAGAGTCATTAGGCATTGGAACGGGCTCCCCAGGGAGGTGGTGGAGTCACCATCCCTGGAGGTGTTCAAAAAACGTTTAGATGTGGCGCTTCAAGACATGGTTTATTGGGTTTAGCGGGCATGGTGGCGTCAAGTATACGGTTGGACTTGATGATCTTTGAAGTCTCTTCCAACCATAACAATTCTATGATTCTAAGAAGAGGAATAGTTTCCCACTCGACTCAAATGAAGTGCATCATCTCAAATTTCAATAAATATTGTATACAAATGAAATTATGTACTGATAACTGTGCAATATACTGAACAAGTATTAAGCTAAGTCTTAAAAAAAAAAAATAAAATCTTTAAGCTCATCTAAGTTTTTACTTTTTGAATATTAGATCCCTCAAAAGCAGTCATACATAGGAGTTTCTATCAATGCCCATGTATCAAAAAAAATAACCAAACACTAAACATTTTCCCTCTTATTACTAAATTGCACTATAGTAATCTATGGTTTAGAAAAAAATCAAGAAATACATATTCTATGATCTAATTATATGGAATATCAACCTACATAAATACATTTTGCTCTCCCACTACTCTTCCAGTAACTTGGCGAACACTGTCAAGAAGGATCAGAAAAACTCACAGCCAAACCTTTAACAAGCACAGAAACAAGTATTTCTAACTAGGGAAGAGAACTTGAATGTAGTGTTTGGAAACCATGGTTTTCTTTGTTGAAAGATCAATGGTATCCTTACTACAGAGAAAAGGCATATTCTTTAAGTGGTTGCATAATTTATATATTTTCAGCGTAAAAACAGATAAGGAAGCAAGGATATCAATGTCTTTTATTACATTCACTCCCATTTTATTTTTTAGGCAATCACCCCTTACTCGAAAATTTTGCTTGTAGCAGCTACTTGCTGTTTCAAATTTAAAAGCACCTATTGCGTCTCAAAAGAATATTCCAAACGTACATACTATAATCAGAAGCTGCAGTATATACTGCACTTCGAAGAACATCATAGTGGAACATGATCAGATATTCTGGGGCCTAGCCCAGACACTAGTCATGCTGAAGAACAACTGTTTGCAAAACCTGTCCCAAAAATCAATACTACTACTGGATTAAGAACCACACTGAATAATGTTATTGCTAAAAGAATGACACAAATTTGATTTTAAACAAAAGCAATTAAGTGAAAAGATTAAAAATCAGTAGTAGTATTCAGTTCTCAGTAACTTCTGTTCCTCCTCTTCCAACAAGTAGACTAGCCATACTACAGACTTAAACACTACTAACCCACTTCTATGTGCAGCGTATTGAGTTTAACACTGTTTGTTCAGCTCAAGTACCCCATCACATAAATGCTACTATACTGCTTGCATATATTTGCATCTTCCTGATATTGAGTCTCAAATAAAAATCCCAAACGCTTTTCTGCACTCCAATGTCTTGGCACTGCAATTCTGGAATTGTGACTAGGAGAAAACTGGAGTGTGGGAAGAGTGGTACTTCCACATGGGTTTAACTCAAGCCCATGAAGACTGTTTGGCCCACACCCCAGGTTAACTTCTACAGGGCTGCTCAACCATTCCCCACCCAAGTTTATTATATTGGAACACGCACAACACTGGTACACATATTATAAACAAAGCAAAAGAGAAAAAGAAAAGTGGTTGCACAGCAGGAGTGGGCATTGGTCTTTACCTGATCATCTGGAGTGGAAAGGAACAGAGGGCAGAGGCTTCCAAGCAGGTCTGCAGAAAGTAAGCTGAGCCTGCAGAGGGGCTGAGACGGTGCTAAGAACCCACTCTACCTCTGAGCAGCTCTCAAATGTACACCTGGGAGATGCCTCCATTGAATTTTGCAGCAAAAGGTTAAAAACTAGGCACTAAAGAATGTTATCCATGATATTATTGCCCCTCTCATTTTCCTAATTGATAACTGCATCATAATTTTAAGCCAAGGTAAAGGTATATTTGAACTCACAAAGCAAAAACTGATCTCTCTTTCTCTGTATTACTATACTTTACTTCACAGTAAGAAATAAAGTCTGCACACTGCTGAACATACATCTTTCCTTTGCCAACAGGTTCTTCAAACGGTAAAGTTACAGTAACAGTTTTCTAGCTTCAAGGTTCCATCTTCCTTCACTTGAGACAGACTGTTAATAAAGTTTAGTGCTAGAATTTCAAAGACTGAAAATAGCCATATCCCATTGAGGAATTTATGGGATCTATTTTTCATGTCATTATGGATAAGAATACTGAAATGAAAGTCAAGACACTGTTCCACAGCTAATTTTCACCCTGGGATCATACTTCCTTTTGTAGGAAATCTCTTTACCGTGAATTCAGCTAAAACAGCAACACGCCTCTACTTGCCTTATTATTCTGCTAATAGTTCATTTGCTATTTTTAATACATACATACCTATTTTTCTGCCAGTAGCTTGCTGTTTCCCTGCAAAATAAAGATGAGCTCTTGCCTTTGATCACAGTTTACCAGTTGACAATCCAGCCAACTGGATTTTTAAAAGGCAAAAGACTGCCTAAAGTCAAACTCTGAGACATTCAACGCACTCTGGACATTACAGAAGGGTCCCGACCATCAAAGCTTCAATCACCCTAAATTATTTGCTGACATTAACTAAGGAGGAAAAAAAGGAAAAAAAAAATTATAAGAATAAAAAATGCTGTGAAAAATTCAGCTGTAATTTGTTCTTTTTTCTACTGCATTGACGGTTTTTCTTTTACAGATGAACAAGAGATGGTAATCCAACAAACACTTTCAATTTAAAAAAAAACAACTTTCATTTCAAAGTCAGTGTTAGCTCCTTTTCAATTAATATCTCAATCAAAACATGCAAACTGCACCAAGTAAAGCATATTTGGAAATAAAAAATATTGAACAACAAATTAACACCTGAGAACCATTTTCATTTAAGTTGCTTGACAAAAAGAAGCTTCAAGTCCACGAGATCTGTAGCTCTGATACTTTGTAATTTCAAGTAACATCAACAAATTTCACTTGTGAAAAAATATAAGTCATCCACAAAATGAGAATTAGTTGTATTTATTTTACCACTCTATTGAGTATATTTAAGACTTTCTCTGCTGCTGCTCCCATCACCCACCACCTTCAAAGGGTGGTAGAAAAGACATCAGCAGCAGATTCAGTATTCTTTTGCTGGTTACAATAATGCCCTTTTTTTTTCTAATACAGACTCTGGTTTTGATACGATTAAGAGACCAGATAACAATTAATCAGTTCAACCTTTGCCTATCTCAAAGATGAATCTAATTCTGCCCATTACATTACTATCTTGCTGATAATATGGATGCAAGAATAAAATCAGAGCTAAGAAAACTCATTCTGCAACTTCCAGTCACAGTACTTCATCTCCACAAATACCATTTCCAATTAGTTTTGGGCTTTTTTTTGCCCTGAGACAGCAGGAAAGAAGCAGGTGGGCAGGCAAGTTTTTCCAATCAAACTTCTTCAGTATTAAGACACTTGATATTTTTAATGTACTTACAGACCCAATAAAACACGGTTTCCAAACTCATTCAATGGCACTTTATCATTCCAACTTTCAATATGTTTATTGCATCTCCAAGAGATAAGGACCCAGAGTAATCACCCCAAATACGTCACTTTCCTTATCATACTGTCCTCAGTTGGGGGTCAATTTTAGTGATGACATGAAAGACTATGCTATAACAGCCTCAGACACTATTGACTTAGCAGGAACGGCAATGACTCAAATACATTGGTCTCTCAGAAAAAGAAGATAAAGGTTAAAAGGCAAAATGCAAAGAACACACCAGCACCACTACCAGACTCAGAGAAGTAAGATAGCTACAAAGCTTGCGCACTAAGCGTAAATGCCTAACTTTGCAAATCTATTTAAATCAGTTTTATTTTTAAGCTAAAATGGATACCTTCTGGCAAGAGATGGATGCAAAATCTATTTTTAATTAAATTACCTATTCACCATATTGTTTCCGAACTAGGGATATCACAGGGAAAGAATGTTTTCCATAGAATACACTTGATTCTGAAAGTATCAACGTCAATTAAAAACCTAAAAGAAAACTGTTTAAACCTATATTTAACAAAGTCCTACATTTTTTCTGAAACAGATTTATCTTTTTCTGAAGGAACTGGATACTCTAGCAGATATAGCAACAGTCTGCAGTACACAAAAGAAATCCTAAATTCACCACATCAGATATTACTCTATACATATTTGCATTTCTGCTCTCGTAATGTCAGCTATACATTAAACCAAACTTTTAGTATTCAAAGTGTAAAGCTTAAAAATGTGTTAAAAATACATCGTTATTCACATTGCCAACAAGAATTTCCAATGAAAAATATTTTTATGAAACTGTACAGCAGAAGTCTTCTATTTACAAAGAATTTAGGAAAATTAAAATTAATCTTCTGAAAGGGAATGGAGTATCCTTTGTTTGCTATCACATTAGCCTGACCAGCACGATAATACTTAAGAACAAATCTTTTGTATAGCCATGTCAGTATACAGAAAAATTAAAACCAAACCCAAACTACACCTCTGATCAACATGTCTATACCAGGGAAGAATTGCAGAATGGGTGTACCTGCACCAGCAAAATATTGTTAGGAAATTAGTATAATATACAGCAGGAAAAAAATACTACCTTTACAAAGATTTGATGGTGGCATATTTATATTGCAAACTGTTAAAGACCCAAACAAGCCACTCAAATTTACCCGTACGGTTAAGCAAGAGCAATTGAAGGCTACTTGATTTCTGCATAACAGAATCATCACTGTGATTTAAGATCCTTAACTAATATATACCACCCTCTCACACTTAGGTTGATTCACTCTGCAGTCCTCCTGGGTCATTCCCATGTCTGTGCAGCCTGAGCATGAGCTTTTTACACTCCTCATAAAGGTACTTTACTATACCACATCCCACAAAGTATATTGTGTTACAGCATACAAAATATGTGCCAGAAAGAGAAAATGTTGCTTACAATATACATGCTACAGTAGACTGGTACTGCTGAATTTCTACCAGGTTAAAAAAAATAAAAAAAGGCATAGAAATTTGGCTAGATTCTGGAAAGCAAATGTTTTCTTTCCCTGTTACATTTAATAGCCATGGAGCACTTAACTGAAATTCTGATCATTTTCCAGCAGGTCTACACTCTCTTTTCCTCTTCTCATGCACAAAAGAGTTGGCAATAGTGGAACCTTCTATTTCTAATATACTACTCATATTTGCCTGTCATTCATGTTAAGATCTAAATAATGAAGACTACAGATATTAGCAATGTTATGTCATTTTATTTGTAGTTTCTTCTGGCTCAACAGATGCACAGTGGGCTCTTCCAATATGTCATGTTTTATGAAAATCAGCTTAAGCCATGACAAATTATCAGCTAGTATCTTTATCACGCAAATTGTGTATAGGCCTGGTCTAAAGCTGTGAAAAAGTAACTTCCGTTATCCTTAGTACCACCTTAGTGTGCAAATATAGGTGTACAGAAGCGTTAAATCTCTGCATTGTGCATAAAAATCCTGGAAGTCCTGCATCCTTACCTGAAAGATTCCCATGCACCTGATGCCCACACACCTCAGCATATTCAGCTAAAACTCTTCCCTACGTTCCACGTTCCAGGAGCTACTCCCAACTCCCCACTCCTGCTCCACTGAGTTACTCATTCTTCTTCCTCCATGGAGCCTCAAGTGCTTCCACTTCTTCCCAATGTCCCTCTTCTTATGACACATGATCCATGCACTTCAACCATTTGTTTCTACGCTAAGACAGGTAATGCAGTACTCTAAAGGGCAGAGCTCTGAGTTCATCTCCATCTTTTCCTCTACATTTATTGATGTTTATGCCTCTCTAGAAACAGTAGGAGATTGTATGTGTCTACACATATATACGAAACCCAGGCTCTTAGATGTATAAACTAGATGGTAGGAACGTTCTAGATCATCACTTAGAGGACAGGGTATTAACTGTTGTTTTGTGTACAAATTTTCACAGAAAAATCCAAGATGGAAATATGACTGATTCAAAATCCAGAAAAAAAAACCTCCAGTAGCATAGCCAAAGCTAAGCTAATATTAACATCGAACTACGCCAGTATGATTCTCCCTAAATTATTTGACTTTTTAAAAGCATTTCTGAAAAGCTTCAGCTCAGCGAGATCACCAAAATGTCAATGGGCAACAATTTGAAATCCGTAGTAGAAAGACACTGAAGTCACATTTAATTACATAATTCACTGCTGTTGCTTCAATATGTGATGAACAAGGCAGCAAATCAGAAAACACATCTACAATTTGTTCTGCTAATTTTTTTTAAAGAAGCTTTACAATAAGAAGAAAAACAAATTACAGCTTTTGGTCCTACTGAAACTTGCAAAACACTTACAGTAGGGTTTTATCCCTTTTACTAAGTGCCTTGTGGGGTAAAAAGACAATTGCACATCAGTTGTAGGGTTTAGAAACTTGTATGGCATCTGCATAAAATAAAATACCTAACAAAATACCTAAGTACTAACAAAATGTTAAAGTTGTAGTTTTAACTGAATGAAGCCTGGAGTATTTAATTTAGAATTCTCATAGTAACAGTAACTAATTTCCTTTATATGTACTATTCCTTTCATTTATCAAGATATTCCATAACGCTTTTGGGAGTCATAACATTAGACATACACATAAAAAAATCAGTAAATATCACATTCTCAACTATGCTTTAACTTCCAACTTATTTTTAAAACTGAATAGTTTTTGAAACCCAGTTAAGACTCTAACGTATTTAATGCTAAAAAAAGCAGGATTTTTCCCTAGTTAGAAAGGATAATTTGATGCTTGCATGCTGAGTTTTTAACTTCAGTAATGAGTGATAGGAATTCAAGTACTACCACTGTCAAGGAAGTCAACATTTTAGTCCCTTGTTTAGCAATTACACTGATTGGGTTATTTCAGCAAACACAACATTCACTTCTGCTTGACAGAAGAATCATATAGATTAAAAAAACTCTATCATTTGGTCTGCAAAATCAAGATTTAGTAGAAACAGCATCTACATTGAATCAGCACTTGCTTCAAATTTTGTCTGTAAGTCTTCTAAAAAAGAAACACAGGAAGAATTACAAAGAACTATAAAGAGAAGGAAGAAAAGAACAGATCCATTGAGAAAATACTAATTTTAAAAAAGAAAATCTTCAAAACTATGTTTAGTTTCAAACTTCCTTTCCAAGTAAGTTCTCATTAACCTGACTGTGAAATAAGAAAGTCTTCCTTTAAGGGTTCAGGGTGCAGGTTTTTTCTTGGTTGGGTTCTTTTGTTTGTTCGTTTGTGGGTTTGGGGTTGTTTTGTGGGTTGGTTTGTTTGTTTTGTTGGGTTTTCGGTTTGGTTTTTTTAGGGTTTTGTTTGTTTTTTTACACATGTAATTAAATTAACCCTAAAAATGTCAGCAGTACTTTGTTTCAATGTAGTCAAATATAGAATTACATGAATTTGAGTAAATTATAACCTTAAAAATTTAAATAACTTGCAATGAAACCATTATTGTTATTCAAACACGTTTCTACAGTTAAAGTCTGCATGTTAAGTATAAATTAATATGTCATTTGAAGAATATCAATCATTTATCTGTTTAGTGTGAAGGAGGAAAGATGCAATTGCAGATTTTTTCTTTCTGGAGAGAAAAAATTTTAGTTATTGCATAGCACTCTCTAGCGGTAAAAGGTGTTCAAGTCAATCAAGTCTTTGGAACAATCCTACCCGACTAAAGAATTTATCATTTAAATTATAATTTTGTGACTTAATATACATCTATGTTTCTTTCTTTGGAGGAAAAAACATGGTTATTTGGGAAAAGTGCTTGGGTTTGTGGTGTTTTTTGCTAGTTTTGTGTTGTGGTTCGTTGTTTTTTTGTGTTTTGTTTTTTTTTTTTTTAAACTACAATCTCTCACATGCAACTTTTCTCACAGCAATGTTTCAAATATCTTTGTGAAAACTACTGATGCTGAATCTGATAACATTTCATACTTTCTTTCAATTACGCCTTTTAATTCATGTTTGTGGGATATTCCACGAACAACAAAAGAGAAAGCATTTGCATAACTCTCCATTTACATTTCCTGACTTCAATCATAGCCCATAAGTACAAAACACTTTGAACCGCCTGAAAACAGTTTCTACACTCTGTGTGTACACTTCTTTTTGAAGTATATTTCCATGAGGTTGATGACACACAGGTCATGAATGTGGATTTGTATATCCACACATGTAACCAAGTTGTATTTTATACATAATAAATTGTACCTAATGCATATGAAGACAAGGATCATCTATTTCCATTAACCTGCACAAAAATGACAGAAGCTATATTTTATTTTATATTTTTAAAAGTAATTTTATTTTAAGATAAATATTAGTTTTCCGCATGTCAACACAAATTTACTAATCTGTCACCTGAGGTTGACACAAGGTTGGTTTCTGCAAGAAGTGCAAAGGAATTTACTGGTCTTCCAATCACCTCCCTCCCTACCTCTTCTAACAGTAAATTTCCAGTGGGATTCTTATGCTTAACAACACATATTTCCCATTATATTTGTGATATAAGCAAAAAACCTTTATATTCTTTTTCAAATGCAAGATCAACCCATTTCCATGTTCATTCATCTAAAACTCAATTCTGTTTGAAACAGAACAAACCACGCCTTATTATTTAACAACTCAGGGCATGCTGGTTCCTAAACTCTCATTTTATGCTAGAACTTCAGCTCAAACTTATTTTAGCTTTATCTTCTGGGAACAAGCACCTTTTCTGGCAGTTTAGTAAAATACTAGCTTCATTCTAGCAACAGAACAAGTGCAGATAAGACTAGCTAACCCATTTTCATGACATTGAAAATTGTAAATATTCTGTTAATAACTGTCTATAACAATTCTGAGCCATTAAAAGTAAAATTAAATCGTATTAAAAAAATCATTAAAAATATAAATATTATGACCATCTGACTTCTAATATACTTTGTTATAAACGCAACTGCAAAGCAAGATTAAATACCTGAAGACAGACTAGGATTTTTTTTTTAACATCTAAACAAGATTTT
>NW_009600442.1:0-217 GCF_000690535.1 Cariama cristata
GCTGCGCTGCGGAGCGCTGGGCTGTGGTGCGTACCAGGCAGGTAAGGCAAGGACACGGTGGCGGTGGGGTTGGAGAGCTTTGGGGTTGACACTGGGACACGGACACACACACACAGAGCTTACGGGGACGGGACAGGGCAGTGGGTGATGTCCAGTGTCTCCTGCAGCCCCGCTCACCTTCACCATGCTGCAATGGACCCACGTCTCCAAAGGCAGC
>NW_009600443.1:0-285 GCF_000690535.1 Cariama cristata
CCCCAAACTATCTGTCTTCCTGGGCTGCTCTGCCCCCACCCTCCCCTTCACATCTGGGCAGCAGCAGCTTATTTTTTTTTCCTCCACGGCTGTGACACCCCAACCCACGGGACGTTTCTCCCTCGTCTGTGTCGGACCTCCCCCACAGGGAGAGGATGGGGGGGTCATCTTGGCCGGAGTCGCCGGGCACAGCACCTGACCCCACCCCCACTCCCATCCACCTCCCCCAAGGACAGAGAGAGGAGCCTGGAAAAGTGAATCACTCCAGGGCTGGAGGTGGGAGAG
>NW_009600443.1:417-898 GCF_000690535.1 Cariama cristata
TGACCGGATCCCTCCCAGTGATGGGGAAAGGCAACTGGTCCCCGTTGGGGCTGGGGAAGGGGCTGTAGCCCACCACGGTCTCCTTGGGTGGGATGTGCCATGGTCTGACCTGCCCTTCCCCGAAAACACCAGCCAGGACACACCAGTGATACCCACAGCCATGTCACTCTCAGCCCAAAGTCCTGGGGGACCAGAGGACAGAGCTGTCCCAAGAGGACAGAGATGTCCCAAGAACATCTCTGCTGCTGAAGCCAAGCTGGGGCTGAGCCATCCCACCACCAGCAGCCTCGGCACAGTGGCCCCGAAAACACCAGCCAGGACACACCAGTGATACCCACAGCCATGTCACTCTCAGCCCAAAGTCCTGGGGGACCAGAGGACAGAGCTGTCCCAAGAGGACAGAGATGTCCCAAGAACATCTCTGCTGCTGAAGCCAAGCTGGGGCTGAGCCATCCCACCACCAGCAGCCTCGGCACAGTGG
>NW_009600444.1:0-216 GCF_000690535.1 Cariama cristata
TTGCCTGCTCGGCGCGAGGCAGTGCCACATCATTTCATAAGTCATGTTTAAAATTATCGCCTCTGCCCCAAGCTCCGTGCGGTCCCACCTGGAGATGCTCTTCTCCCACCACTCATCATTTTTATTCTAAAGTAAAAAAAAACCCGTGAGCATTAAGCGCACGGAGGAGGCCCCTGCACCACGGGGGTGTGTGGGTGACCCCAGCACCCCCCCCGG
>NW_009600444.1:282-585 GCF_000690535.1 Cariama cristata
GGCAAAGCAGGGAGGTGCAAGAAAAAAAACCCCGGTTGGTCTGATGCTCGAGTGTGTTGAAGGAACGTATTTCAGTTCCTTCGCACGCCGGTCTCTACCATGAGCCACGCGATGGTAAGAGGGGGGGAAAAGAAAAATAAAAATCACCACAGGCAACATTTCTGGTTTTATTTCCCACCTCCCCGATGAATAAAATGAGAGTTGAGGGTGGCGACAGCCCCTTTTTCTCCCTGTCCCACAAGAAAGCGGCGCTCTCCACCTGCCCCCTGCTCGGAGGGAGCGGTGCAGCAGCGGATGCGGCGA
>NW_009600444.1:660-2767 GCF_000690535.1 Cariama cristata
TTAAATCCCAATTTTTCCCCCTCCCACGAAAAGCCAAGCTCCCTCGTGGGAGTCTCGGCGCAGACTCCGTACCACTAAACCAGGAGTCTTCTCCCCTGTTCACCGTAACGGGGAAGAACTCGACTGCAGAAATACTTCAGAGGCAACGCTGCTCTGAAGTAAGGAAAAACCATTTTATTAAAAAAAAAAAAAGGGATCCTGCTAGTTTTTCCTTCTGCCTGGGATAGGTGGAGAGCAGGAACACCCTCGTGTACAGACCCCGTTCCTCCTCACGGCCAGGAATCCAGGCAGGCTTCCCTCCCCGGGAGAAAGGAAGAGAGCAGCCCAAGGCACCAAAACCACCCCCAGATCCCAGTTTTTAAGCTTCTCCCTCTGTTTTCCGCCCCGCGCAGGTGCAGGAATGGGAAGGCAGGAGCGCCCAGGCTCGCTCCCGAGCAAGGAGCCGGAGGAATTTCTCACCGAGGGGTGAATTCTCCCCACCAAAGCTCACTCACCGCTCGAGACCATCCAGCTGACGCAGTAACGGGGGAACACGGTCTGCGGGTTGTCGCTGTAGGTCAGCAAGTAGTCGAAACCGTTCTGGGAAAGGAGAAAGGCGAGTCAGCCTGAGCTGGCAGAGAAACTCTGCTGGGCTTTGCCTCCTCACCCAAATTCCCTTTAGTGCCGCTCGCATCCCACAAGGCGAGCGCTACCGGCTCCTCAGGGCATGGATGGAAGCGTTACGGAGGTGACGCAGACCCGTAAAGACCCAGTGAAAGCACGCGGCGGGGTTTTGGGAGAAGGAGGTGCCATTCCCTTAGGCCTCCACCGACCCAGCACACTCTCTTCAGGCTCTGGATGCCCTGTGAAGACCCCGCGACGCTTTTTCTAAGAGCATGAAGGGCTAGGAATGAGACCTGCGAGGCTTAAGGCTTTTTAAAAGGAGCCCGGTGCTCTGGAGCGGCGCGTTTGGCTCCCCGGGAGCACCATGCTCCTGCAGGATGAGGCTCAAGCCACCGGGATAGAGCTCGAAATCCTTCCAGAGCCATGCGTGGATGGGCTTCCCTCGCCTTTGGGAAACAAACCCATCCCTCTTTTCTGACTCTGGACGATTGACCCCAGTTTATCGCTATGGATGATGGCCGGAGTAGGACCAGTTCCCCTCGGAGCCGCGGCTGGAGCAGGAGGAAGCTCTCCTGTGACCGCCTTTCTGCTCCCTTTGCCAGCCCACCCCCAAAACGTACCTCGTCAAAGGTCTTGTGGGGACGGATGACCATTTGGGACTCATAGGTTCTGACTCGAACGTACTCGGGGTCTTCGGGGACACTCGGATGCTCCACTGCCCTGGAGGGAAGAGGAGAAGGGAGCAGCCGGAGATGAGCTCTGGGTGTGGACCACGCCGAGCACCTGCTGGTATTTTGGAGGGGGGCACCAAGAGAACAAGGTTTTCACCCCAGAGCAAGCGCCTGTATTTTCCAGACAGATCACCGAGATTTTGAGACCATTTAAAAACCAAAACCTTCATGAAATTTATACCCAGCTCTCAACTTTGTTTTAGAGATGGGAGGCAGCAGAAAGCCGTCGGGAGGTCGGCCGGGCAATACCTACCGTGAGACTAGTACCATCAGGTTGTTCTCTTTGTCCACGCGGTACCGCCGAACGTACACGTAGTCCCGCGAGTACATAGGGTACTGGGGAAGAGAAGGAACCGGCATCAGCCCCGCGGCTGGCCGTCTGCCGGGGGCGAGGAGGATCACCGGAGCAGGAAAGAGGGAACCACTCACCGGGAAATGAGTGACCCAGTGAATCACTTCTGATCCAGTGGCCAGGTCTCTCTCAATTACATCCAACTTGATGACCAGCGAGTCCCACTTCTTCCTATATTCGGTGTCCAGCTGGCAAGAAAGAGAGGCTGAGTCACAACAAAGTCCAACAGAGTCGTTCAAGGAAGGTAACCGGCCCTTTTCCTCATCCTGTGGGAACGAGCTGCATCACGGTCAGGCGTTTTACCCACCAGGAAATTATTAAATACTCTTGGAAAGTCACCAGGGGAGGAAGCGCAGGAGCTGGCAGGGAGCGAGCTAGGACCAGAAACCCGCTGAGCTCCAGAAGCCGATCGCAGCCCACG
>NW_009600444.1:2798-5637 GCF_000690535.1 Cariama cristata
CCGCACCTGCCGATCCTGCATTTCCAGCAGGCACGGGCAGAAAAACCCGATGATGGCACGGGATAACTCGCCCTGCTTCTGATCTATATCGGGATCGGCTCTAGATCACGTAAGGGGTATAAAGAGACGGGAATATTCACTGTTTCGCCCCCCACCCCTCTGGCAGAGGCTGTGCGTTAGTTCTAACGGGCCACACTCAGGTTTCAAAGGCGCTCGCTCACCTGGACATTGAAGAACTGCCTGGGAGTCACATCTGTGTACGACCCAAACACTGCGGGAAAGAGAAAGTTTTCAGTCCCGGGCACAAACACGTCTTCATCTCAGTGCGGGAAGATTAACAGGAAAAGGCATTTTCTAAGGCAGGTGGCAGGGCTGGGACCCCTCCCCAGGGCTAAGGGGAGGGTAGGACCTGCAGAGAGGGACGCAAAGATGACAATTCCCATTTTTTCCTCTTTCCTACAAGGACAGGCTAGGTGGGACGCAGGAGGCATCCCCCACCCTGAGGACTCGGCGCAGGAAAAACAAGCGACAGGCGGGGTACGGGGTGCACCGTTACCTCGGTACTGGTATAGGTGGGTGCCCTCGATCGGCCGCCGCCAGAGCTTGAAGTGTTTCTTGTCCATGATCATCTCCCCGGGCTGCTCCCCGGGAGCCCGCCTCTCGTCCCGATTTGAGATCTGGCCGCTGGTACTCGCCCGGGCTGCCGCCCTGTAACAGGCTGGACATGTTCTCCATGTGCTTCATCTCCTGGGCAGACCTGGGGGAAGACGAAAACCAAAATACCAGTTGGTAACCAAAGCCTCGTTGGGGCCTTTCTGCTACAGACGGAGCCCCACAAGACCGGCAAAAACCTTCCCAGCACGGTCCAGGCTTCACCTAAAGGGTTTTTGGTGTGGGAAGAGCAGCCTGGGGTCTCCTCTCCTGCTGGGCATGGAAAACCCCAGCCCTGCAGCCTTTTTCTTTTGTCCCAGGTGCCTGTATATATCATACAGCATTGAAAAATTGCGGCGTGCTGTGTTCAGGGGGGGCTTCCCACATCGTCTGGCAGGGTGGAAATCTAGTCTGGGGAGGAGTGCGGCTGCTGGGGAGTCCCGAAGGCAGGCGGCCCTTGCAGCACCACAAAATGTCACAGGCAGCACCACGACGGGCTGCAGGGCTTGCTCCTCAAGGAGAGGAAGGGAAAAAACCCCGTGGGACGGTTGCAGTGGTGGTGTGCTGGTGGTTTTTTAGGGGAAGCGTGCAAGGGCTTGTTCCTTGTACGGATGGGAAGTGCTTCTCCCCACCCCGGTGAGACCCGGCAGACAAACCACCCTCCATCCTTGGCAAACATCCACCTTTCCACAAAGGGAAAAAAAAAACCCCAAACCCGCAGCGGTCACCGTCGGATGCTCGCAAACCAGGATTTGTTTTCCTGGCTGAATCGAACCGAAGCTGCGCAGGATGAAACAGAAAGTTAAATGGATTTAAGAAGGATTTTCAGATCGAAGGCACCGAGGTACAAAGTCATTCACAGGATTGAGACTTGGGGTGCAAAAGGAAGCAGGGAGGGAGGAGAGGGGTGTCCCCCCCTGTTTCAGGGGTGGGCTGGCTCGTCAGAGCCTGTCTCGGTCTGCGAAGTGACAAGAAGCGAACCGCCGACGGCAGCCAAGGGGAACAGCCCCTCTCCTGCGAGAGGGAAGGAGACAGAAGTGGGGACTTCCCACAAACGTGGCTCCCCAGACCACCAACCCCCCCGTTTCAGCATCCTTCACCTACAGAAACTGGAACTGGATGGAGATCTCAGGTCTCAAAAATATTGGGGGGGAAGAAGAGGCCAGGGAAAGCTCCCACTGCTGGGATAAATCCCTCCGAGCCGCACCTTCAGCCCCCAAAAATTAAACTTTCGAGAGGAACAGCTGGTTTATCTACACTGGGAGTCCTCAACCTCCAGCAAAGAGGATCACTCACTGTCTGCAGCGCTTTCAACCCTCCGGGCGATGCCTGAAGACATTAATTATATTAAAGTAATTAGCATTGGCCGGAACTAAAGCACCGATTTGTAAGCTGCAAGGCAGGTCTCACTGGTCTGGCTGAATTAATGTTCACGGTCCCTGGAAACCACCAAGCTCCCAGCCTCCCCTGGACTGGTCTGAAAGCTTTGCAGGACAAATCTGATCCACGAACCCACCTTCCCCCAGCTTTGGGGGAAGCAGCTCTGGCGCGACGCCCCCCAAACGCTCCTCTGCACCCCCACACAGCCCTACCATCACCTTCACCGAGCAGGGAGAGCCCTGCTCCCTCCATCCCCTCTTCACCTCCGGTTTATTTAATTCGGCCTTTGCTCCGTCCCTCCGTGGGCTGACTCCTCGCACCGACGTGACAAAACCTGAACGGACTGGGTTAGCAAACCGAGACGGGGTGGGAGAGGTGCGGAGTCGGGACCAGGAGACCCTCCGGAGCTGGATCGTCTCCGAGTCTGCAGCTGAGCTGCTCCACGGAGGGCAGCGGGATGGGATGGGACCAAACCGGGGCAGGGAGCAAAGCCTCCGTGCTCCTCCTTTGCCACCTCCACCCTCATCAGAGACGAGCTAGAAAAATAACAGCCACGGGATCTACCCGCACCAAGACACGAGGCTGCTGTCGGCCTGGCCTTCGTCCCTCTGCAAACAAGCACCCATCTCGCAGCAGAAGAAACAAAATCCACAATTTTGGGGCATGGTATCACAACAGCCAGAAACCAAACCACCGTTGTAAGCGTTTGAACGGCGAGGGCTTCACGGCGCTCGCTGCAAAACCCCCACAAGCCCAGTCCCGTGCCTTAAACCTGCTCGTTTCCATTTCTAAACGAAGCCAATTGCCG
>NW_009600445.1:0-9106 GCF_000690535.1 Cariama cristata
CTTCCAGGCCCGGCCCCCCCGCAGGGCACAGCCCAAAGACGTGCTGCCCTGGCGGGAGGACGGGACCTCCCCAGCACCATCAGTGGGTCACGCTTAACTGGGAGGGTGCTGCTGCCCACCACCGCCCTGGGGCTGTCCTCATGGGGACCTGGGGCAAGGATGCTCAGCTGGGGACAGCTAACCCCCCAGCCAGCTGGGCCCCCATGAAGGCTGCACCTCCCCATCCCCTTGTCCCAGGTGCAGGGGGGACCGATTGGGTGATTGCCCCCACCCCTGTGCGCCACAGGTTGGGGGTACCCACAGGGTCTGCCCCATCCCCTTGTCCCACAAACAGGAGGATCCATGGGGAGGCCACCCTGACCTCCTGTCCCACACGGGGACCATGGCACAAGGGGATGCAAAGCTTGACCTCGAGGGTGATGGTGCAGCGAACACTGCCGCAAGCCCTTGGCCTCTGTCTGCTATCGAACGAGACACCTTACCCCTCATCCCCCACACCCCTCCCCCAGATCGGAGGGGACCTGTGGCCCCAGAGGCTAGTGTCTGCAGTGGCGGAGCAACTGTCACCACACCACAAGAGGCTCTTTTCCCCCCACATCCTCAGTCCCTGCCGTGTGCAGGCGCAACTCAGATCGGGGAGACGGGGAAAGCAGGTTGGGGTGTCCCCCGTGGGGTTTCTGCCGCGGTCCGTGGCGGTGTGTGTCTACAGGCTGTGCTCTCTCTTCCCTTCCAGGCATGGAGAGCAACAGTGCTGAACATGATTATGAAACTGTTGATGACAACATTCAAAAGACAATTCGCAAAATGCAGGCAATTTTTCCTTTCTAGTCCTTTAGTTATTGGTTACTTGGAGAGGATAAATACAGCCCTAGGAATCCACAGCACAACCTCCAACTGCCTCAATCCTGCAGAAAGGTGCCCACTTTCCTCAAAGGCAGCCTGTATGTCATCAGGCCAGCCCCAGGCACAGAATAAATCCTGCTGTTGTGCTGTGGGCTGTGTCCTCAGCTGTCACTCACGGGACTTTCTGACAGCACCAGACCAGCACACAGCTGGTTGGCCACCAAGATGCCACTGAGATGCCAGCCCAGGCCCTGGGACACGGATCTCACTCTGCTCCGCTGTGTTGCCATGGTGCCTGGACTGGGATTACAGGTGCTTCCAGGCAGAGTTGCTTTGGGGCCACTGTGTCCAGGCAGTGTTTGGCACAAGGGGTGGGTTGGGGTTAGGAGAAGACATGAGAAGGTACTTCACACGGCGTAAGCTTTGCCCCACCTGGGGCTCAAACCACCGAGTGACACAGTTTTACAATTGCCATGTCAGAAACCCACTTTCATAAGGCAGAAGCTGCGGGTTTTTTTGAAGTACAGTCAAACTTGCTTCTCACTCTGGTCTGGTTTCTCACCAAGGTTGTAGAAACATTGTAAAAATGTTGCGGCTTTAGATTTTGCTGGTTTTCTCATCCATTTGTAACTGCACTTGCAACTGGAAGTAATGTCCGCCCTAGACCTCCATGGTCCCCTTCTGCTTGCGAGCGTCCTTGTCGCATTCTTGCAGCTTCTGGGCACCTACAAAGGCCCCTGCTGTACTCGTGGCATTGGATGCAAAAAAACAACCTGAAAACCAAATAAGGACCAAAGCTCAACTCTTCCTTTTCTGGAAGTTTGGCAAAGCCCCAGGAAAGCAGCAAAGCCCTCATAGTCCTGATGTGCATTAAAGGAAAAGAGCTGACAAGAGGAGAGCTTTACACTGAAAGCAAGCAGGCATTTCACTTCTGCATCATGCACTGCATTCCTTTCAAATCAGAGCTGGAAAATAAATTTTAAATTTCATTTAAGATCAAACTGTTTTGTTTTGGTTTTGTTTTTCCCCCTCTCCCAGTGAAGAGTAGCTTTGGGTTCAGTTTTTCAGTTCGTGTCATTCCCCAGTGAACGCCTAGGGCAGAATCCCAAAGCTGCAGAGAGGATCTCATGCATTTGAACTTGGCTTGAGTCCTAGCTTAGGTTTGGGCTGGTTTCCTGCTCTGGGATTTACACTCGGTATTGGCACTCTCTCCTCAAATCAACATCGTAGGTGAGACACTGACTATTGCTGTTGAGGTCCTTTCACTGAATACTCACCTGAGGAGGGAGAACCCAGCTCTCATATGCAAACAGGCACTAGCCATTCATTAACAGCATCTAAATCATAGCATCAGAGAATCACAGGACAGTTTGGGTTGGAAGGGACCTTTAAAGATCATCTGGTCCAGGTCCTCCCACCAGACCAGGTTGCTCCCAGCCCCATCCAACCTGGCCTTGAACACCTCCAGGGATGGAGCATCCACAACTTCTCTGGACAACCTGTGCCAGTGCCTCACCACCATCATCGTAAAAAATACATTCCTTATGTCCAATCTAAACCCAGCCTTTTCCAGTTTGAAACCATTGCCCCTTGTCCTGTCCCTACAGGCCCTGGTAAAACGTCTCTCTCCATCTCCATATAGGCCCTCTTTTCATATTGAAAGGCCGCAAGAAAGTCTCCCTGGAGCCTTCTCTTCTCCAGGCTGAACAACCCCAACTCTCTCAGCCTTCATGACTTCATACAATGTACAAAGCTTCAACCAAGAGACCCAACACAGTGGCAGGGGCCAACAGGTGTTTAAATCACCCCAAAACCCAGTTTTTCCTTCTCCCAGGGAAAAAACTAATTGCTGGACTATGACTGTGGAGAAGATGGGAAGAAGAGGAGGAGGGGAGCAGAGCATAGAGGAAACCAGAAAAACTGAAAATGCCCGAGTGTTTTTTCTTGTCTCCTTTATTTGAGTCAAAAGCATTCTAAGTTTGGATTCCATCCTTAGTTCACAGATAGTTTTAAATGCAAACTTTCCGTGAAACAGCCAACGCTTCAATCCACTCAGACTTATTCCAAATCATCCCTCTAGCCAGACAACAGCAGATGCTCCTGGATGCTTTGCAGATCAAACAGCAAATGGAGACTGGGCAAAGACTTCGTCTCCCCAGCTGCTGAGTTTTCCCTCCCCAGTCACATCACAAGTGTTTTGTCCAGTCACACAATTACTCTCTTTACTGCAAGCAATTCCATTCATCTTCACTTCCAAAAATCATCAGGGATTTTCCTCCTAACCTGTACACCTCCTGCAAAAGGGAAATGACAGTACTTTCGGCTTCTAGATCTGCTGGACTCCCTAGCTGGAAGTTCACCTGTTACACACCTACAGCACAATTTAGCCCCAGAAGTGCACCACGGGCTACAGCTGTGCCACTCTCTGACCCCGAGCAGGGCAGTAGGTTTTGCCCCAGCACGAACACCAGAAGCAGATGTGCATACAGGGAAGAACTGCTTCTTCAAAGCCAGGTCATTTCACCAGACCCAGGTAACAAAAACATCATGACTCGCAGCTCCTGTGGCACTCAGAATCGACCAGTCCGTGAGACCACCGGCGTCAGCCCTGGCTGCACGTGCTCTTTTTCCAGAAGGCCCCGCGTCCCTGAGAACTCAGCAGGCAGCAATCAAAGGACGGGGCAGCGCGGCACAGCAAAGCAGGCTCCCATCTGGTTGGCCGCGAGCTCATTTCAAGCGCCTCAGCGTTCAGCTTGAAAGATCCCAGGTCCTGCTTTTCAGCAACGCTTTCACCACAAAAGCTATGGTTCCTCCTCTGAGAACAGCTACACAGCTTACAGGGTTGTGGTGAAAAATAGTCCTGAATATTTATTGAAGGGCTCCCATTAACAAATGCAAAACAATTCCCAGAAGGTAGTTTTCAGCTTTGCATTTTGTGTAACAAGCAGCACATAACAACTAAGAGCACGGAAATATGCTGAAGCAGCTGCTCTCAGCACGCTGCCTCCCTGAACAAGGCAGGATTGTGCAGAGAAACAGGAAATGCAAATCTGTTACCTCCACCCTGATGCATCACCAATATCAACCCTGCTATTTCCTAAATTAGTGGTTTTTTCTGTTATGCTTTAAAAATAGTTAAAAGAAAAACACATTCCACATGATGGAATTCATTTGATCCTCAGCTAAGTACTTTCGGTGGCAGAAATGATCCTGTCTGTATTTGGAACACTGATACAACCCGCAGCTTTCTTCAGTAGTACAATTATTTAATTTCTTAGTGTCCAGACATTCACTTCAGTTTGACCCTTCACAGCAATTTACTTCAAGAGCTAAGGGAAAAATAGTTAAAAACTCTGAAAGCACGAGCTGTGTTTTTACTCCCACGGCTAGGTTTTGTCAAAGGAGATGATTTTCCTCTTTAGGGAAGAAGAAAAGCCTCTAAAGCCACACACACACGCACCCAAGTTAAAATTTTATTGGAAACATTCAAAAGCTCTAGTAACAAGATCACCTCATAGTACAAATATAGATTTAAATGCATAAACTAAAGCAATCAAAAAAGTCTATTCATGATTACTGTACATTAGTGAAATATTACTCTTGGCTACCCACTTTGTGAATGAAATGAAATGGAATGGAAGCTGAGTTAGAAGAAACAGCTCTAGAAACAAATGACAATCTGCCCACGATACCTTCTTTCTAACGCAGGCATCCTCTAAGGAGACAAAACCAAACCGAGGGTTCTGAAGCTTTGAGGAGTTCAGTTTTCCCGTGTCTGTTTATGCTTTCAGTCACATGGTCACAGCACATAAGTGAGTTCAGTTAGAACCCTGTACGTTCTGCTGGTCCTTGAATTCCAAGGAGGCGGCACTCACAGAGTAACTGGGACTTTCAGAGGCTAGAAAGAGCAAAGATCACCTTCCACGGTGCAAAGCTCAGCAGGATAACTTGAAACACAGACAAGCATTTGCTTAGAACTAAATCCAGCTGGAAGTAACTTTACTCGGCATCCGTTGACTTATAGTGATCATCATCCACAGTGGAGTAGATGTGTCCCTCGCTGCTAAGGAATTCAACGGCTTGCCTTTGAAGAAAGGGGAAAAAAAAAAAAAGCAATAGCTAACTAGTTCTTATCAACCTCTTTCTCTCAGGGATTTCCCATTTACAGACCCCATCCCTACTGTTCCCTTCTGGCATCTGCCAAGGGAAGCTCTCAGTAGCTCTATCCTGCGAGCAGTTTAAGTGCTGCTCCACCAGTCAGTAGACACAGAAATTTTCTCCAAAGCTATGGCAAGATGCTCCCCCAGCAGCTCTTAGACTCTGCCTGCCAGAGGAGAGGAAGGCCACCACTCTCAGTACTTCCCAAGCAAAAGCACTCTGCTTCAAAGGGGACAGAACACAGAAAGATAATGGACATTAATTACTGTTCTCCTAGGTCTCAGGAAGGAGAAGTTATAAGAGACAGCAAAGGAGAATAGAAGCAGCCTATTCCCAAGTTTCGATCAGTGTGCAGAGAGCAAGGTAATCCTTGAACAGGAGAAAATACTGCTGAGGCAGTGCAGTACTCCCAGGTATCTATTACTTTGCTACTGAACTGCTAAACAGCTTGTTTTGAAAATAGGGAGCAAAGCATTTTATCATCCCTTCAGCTGACAATGGCTCATTCTAAGCTGTTGAAGACTTCACAAGCTCTGGATCCTACTGGGACTATCCGAAATTACTGGCACCGTTTCACAAGTAAGGATCTGGGCTTGTCCACTATTTTCCTTTCTGCCTCCTTTTATCAGACTCCAAAAAGGACTGCCTGGATTTCCAGAAGATCCTTCGTTTCTGCACACTTACTTGATTGTTGACATGCTCATGTTGTGGAGCTGAAGTTTCAACTCTTGAAGACTCATACCTTCTGGGACAGGGCAGTTTTTAATTAAGTTCAGCACCTGGAAAAGCAAGAATCACCATCAGCACACAGCTAGGTTTCTCTATCATCGATGGACAGCAAGGTTGAGGAAGAAGAGTAACTGAAGAAGAGTTCAAAGAGTTAACTGCACTTGCATTTCTTTGTCCTACATCACACCGCAGCAGCTTCCACTGTGACTGCTGTGTTCCTGGAGAAGCTGTTTGTACCTACCTGACTCTGATGCGCTGTGAGTCCGTTCACTGGTAGGCTGCCACCTCCTCCATAGCCCCCCACATCACTTAACCCAGCGGATGAAAACGACTGAGGCACTCTTGATGCTGACTGAAATTAGGAGTAAAACTGCTGTGGTTACACAGGCTGCCGCAAGCCCACGGCATTAAAGACTTGGTGCTATTTCAGAGACACAGTAGTTAAAAATAGATTCCCAAAAGAAACCACTGGAAATGGACTGCAACACAACCTCTCTCCAAGGAAGCCAGGACTCCTGTTATACCTTCACTGTAGCCCTCTGTCCCGGTTTCAGCTTGGATAGAGTTAATTTTCTTCCTAATAGCAGGTACAGTGCTGTGTTTTGGATTTAGTATGAGAATAATGTTGGTAACACTCTGATGTTTTAGTTGTTGCTAAGTAGCGCTTACTCTAAGTCAAGGACTTTTCCATTTTCCATGCTCTGCCAGTGAGGAGGTGTACAAGAAGCTGGGAGGAAGCACAGCCAGGACAGCTGACCCAAACTAGCCAAAGGGATATTCCATACCATAGCATGGCATGCCCAGTATAGAAACTGGGGGGAGTTGGCAAGGAGGGGCCAATTGCTGCTCAGGGACAGGCTGGGCATCAGACAGCAAGTGGTCAGCAATTGTATTGTGCATCACTCGTCTGTCTTGGGTTTTATGCCTCTCTCTCCCTCTTTGTTATCTCCCTTTCCATTATTATTATTATATTTTATTTCAATTATTAAACTGTTCTTATCTCAACCCACAGGATTTACCTTTTTCCAGTTCTCCTCCCCATCCTAACGAGGGGACAGCGGGGAGTGAGCGAGCAGCTGCGTGGTACTTAGCTGCCAGCTACCGTTAAACCATGACGCACTCCAACAGCTTCAAGCTTTCCAGCCCCACAACTGATACACGATTTCCACAACGAGCCAAGAGCTCCCTCTCTTTGGGAGACAATCAGTAACCTAGTAAGGGCCAAGATGGAATCAGGATCTTCCAAGTACATACCATAAGATTTTTTCTGAGGATCATATGCGCATTGACAATCTCTAGTATGTGTGTGGTGAACTCATTCATATTTTCCAGAGGCATGATCTTAAATGCCACCAAGCTTTTCTTATTCTTTGAAAGAGAAAAAAAAAAAAAGCAAAGGAAAAATATTAACACCACAGCAACAGGAACATGCTTAACAGCCAATCCAACCATTTTCTCCAGGAACAGGGATAGTGGTGGGTAGGGAGCTTGTCTGCATTTAACTAGTCCAAAATCTTCTGACTTACATTTTCATACGTGATTTTGCAAGACAATGTAGACAAGGTAACTTCTCTTTCTAACCAGCTGGTAATTAATTGCACTTTGCTTTAACGCATGCACAATTATTTGAATATTTATTCATATATCTAGTTATAATATTTAGTTATGAGGCAATCACATCACCTAATATGCTACAATAAGCGTCCCCATTAACTGGAACCTGGTCTAAGCTCTACAGTACAAACACCCAAGAACCTGGTGGCCAGCACTCTGTTCTGCTGATAACAACATGCTGATGAAGAGTGGCATTTTAAATGGGTCCTCTGTCCTTTGCATTCAGGAACAATTAAAGTGTTATTAAACACAGCCCTGGCAAAAACATTCAAGGATTTGTCCAAAGGAAAGGATGAGCAAATACCATCATTAAGTGGATATTCTAAAGGGAGACCACTAACACTGTACCAGATCACCAATACTTCACAGCACTGCTCCAGCCTCAGGGCTTGGAGTCAGACACAGGTAACATGATCTTACCTGGAAAGACCGAAGATGACCAGCTACTTTTACGTAAGTTCCTGGAGGTACCACAACATTCTCGCTACCTGCCTCCTAACAGAGAGAAAAAGAAGGTTTTGCTGATTCATGTTTCCATTTCTCAATTATCACAATAAATGACTTAGGAAAGAAGGCTTATCTCAAGCAAACACAAACAGCATGCATTCCCACATCCAGTAAGAGCAGTTAGGTAAACATCACCATAAGTGACAAATAGAGAAAAAAAAAAAAAGTTTGCTCGTTTGAATGCACTGTACACTTGACAACAGTCAAAGTCAGTTCTCTGCTCTGCTGTCTCTGGCCACTTCTGAAAGATTTTCAGAGAGCAACAAGAGGAAAGAACCTGCAAATAATAAAAAAGCGGGTGTTCAACTACTTAACCTAGCTAGGGGAATGCAGGCCAGAACCTTTTTCGAAGTTATGATAACCTTGCAGTTAAGCCAACTGAATGTCTGCCTAATTACCCTCCCAGAGTTGTCCAATTAACTGAACTCAGCCATTTGCCTTCAAACACGTTACAACAACACGGGCTAGCTTTAAAGGCCTGCTATACCAGCATGAGAGTCCAGTGAAAGTTATTAGCACTTCAGGAGTCATGCATCAGAAAACAAGACAACATTCATTGGTATGTGTCTTCACCTGAACCACTGAGCCACATACAAAATCTCTGTTCATTCTGTTTGTACAGAGAGGTACTGAGCATGCATCTCTCCATTCAGCTACAAAGTAACAGTTGAGCTTCAGCAGCTAAACTCTAAAAACTGTCATCCCTAAAATGCTTTTCAGAAAAGCCACATCTTTTTGACAAAAAAGTCCTGCAAGGAGCAGAGAGTTGGACTTGATGATCTTTATGGATCCCTTCTGACTCGAGATATTTTATGATTCTGTAACTTTTCCCTCTTCACCACTCCCAAAAGCTTTTAAAGAAGTGCACTCAGAACAAATCTGATGCTTACATCAGTATCAACCCACTGCCTGACATCCATTGGGGCTGCCGTCATGTCATCCACTTTGTACAGAATGTTTGTCGGTGCTTTTTCAGCGTGTCGAATTATCCCCATAATGGTGACCTGCGTTGGAAGAGGGAAGAGTTTATCCAAGAAGGCCCCAGGAAACGAGTCTATTTTACCCGCAACCTTCCCACTTGCTGCTTTCCCGCGGCACCCACCTGGGAGATCTCCACGTCGCGGATCCGGAAGGTCTCGTCCACCTGCTCGGCTGCCAGCAACTGCGACACGGTGCAGGGCACGATGTTCTGGGAACGGATTCTCTGCAAGGGACAGCGGGGCCGTCAGCGCCGCCGGGGAGCGGCCGCCCCCCT
>NW_009600446.1:0-236 GCF_000690535.1 Cariama cristata
ATGGCACACATCCCCAGCACCCATCCCTCCCACCCCTTGGGGACCCCCTCTGCACTCACCCCCCCTCCCTCCTTGCACCATGCTCGCACTGAGAACATCACCAGGTGCTCCAGGAGACAAGACAGCAACTCCAGCCACAGCACTTCGAGCTTCAGGGTCCCTCTGGTGACCCCGAGCAGAAGACGGGAGCCCACCCACAGGCAAGGGGTCAGGGTAAACTGGTCTTGGACAAGCAC
>NW_009600446.1:314-542 GCF_000690535.1 Cariama cristata
AGTCGAGTTGGCAGTGGAGTCAAAGATCCTGGCCAGCGCGGCCAAATTGCACATTCTGCCCAGTTTGGCCCTGAAACTACAGAGCTACAATAAAAACAAGTTCAGGAGTGTGACCGGCTCAGGCAGCCAGACCAGGGGAACATGGGCCCTGCCAGGTAGAGCAGGGATGCCCGGACGGGCAGGTGGACATGCACCGGGAGCATTGCGCCCGCCTTGAGGGACTCCCAG
>NW_009600446.1:595-8303 GCF_000690535.1 Cariama cristata
CACCCCGGGGTGCCGGGGCCGCGGGCAAGGCGGTGTGGTGCAGTGCTGCCCGGGGAAGGCGAGGAGCAGGGTTGGGGCACGAGGGAGCAGGTGTGAGTAGGCGCCTTCTGCCACCCTTCCCTTGTCACCCGGGCTCGGCTTGCACCACCTCCCCTCAGGTCAACCGGAGACGTACCAGGGAGCTGGCCGCATCTTGCCACCACCGCCAAAGCACAGGGAGAGGAGCTGCTCAGAGAGGGGGATGCTGGAGGGGGAGAGGAGCTGGGCAAGGGAGCCCCCGGCGCGCTGCACCCCGACAGGCACTACAGCTATGGCAGGGACTCAGCAGCTGGGGTGCCTTGTCCCTGTGATGTCCCTGTGCTGGTCAAGCCCGGCACAGCCATCAGTGAGCCCCATGGTGATGGACCAAAGATGATCCATGGGGGGAACCATCCTGCAGTTACCACTGGCCTCGCTCCCTAAGGAAGATCCCAGAGATGAAGACGATTGATGCGCGCGCGAGTACGGGAAGAACAATGGTGCAGCACAGCCCTTCCCCACGTCCTGGTCGGGGAGGGCTGGGAAGGGCTACCCAGGAATGAAGCGCGAGTCCCCCAGACCCCTCCTGCCAGGGGTGCACGTGTAGCCCCCCCCAAAACAGGACTGTGCCCTGGCTCCCGAGGGAGCCGAGAGGCTCAGGAAAGTGCCCAGGCATACCCCTCCGGGGAGTCCCTTGAGGGGCGAGGGGGTCCTCTCCCCGCCACGTGCGCAGTGTTGCCCCAGTTGGGTACCCTGCAAGGGAGCCGAGGATGCCAGGGCAGCAGGGACCTGCTGGGGAGACTGGTCGACCTTTGACAATGGAAGAGAAAGCTGGATCCCATGAGAGTGGCCCTGTGGCCTAAGGGCAGTGGGAGTCCAGCGGGCAGGGGCTCAGTGGCCCCCGGTGTGACCCTGAGACAAAGCTCCTCCTCACAAAGGCAATGGTGGCTTACAGGCGGACGGGACGGAAGTCGAAGGCATGGCACAGCCGCCCTCATGGGCATCCCCTGCCCCGGAGGAGGCACAAGGCGATGGGCTGAGACGCCACAGCCGATGATGACCTCCCTGCCAGCAGAGTCAGACTGAGGGCTTCTCCGGACCCAGCCGGTCCCTTGACTGGAGGGGCTTCCCCATCTCTCCTCCACCTGCCGGGCGCAGGGCCACATCCAGGGAACCCCCTCCCAAAGCAGACCCCGCCTATGGCACCGGGCAGTCCCTAGGGACCCTGCAGCTTGTGGGCACAGTGACAACGTTCAGAAAAAGATCCAGGCTGAAAAATAGCAAAGTCCCTACAGTCCGGCTAGGACGCTGCCCCTCTCCTCCAGCTCCCCAGCTGCTGTTTCAGGGACTGGTCACATCTCTATTTACAATATAGAACATGAGTGTGGGCCAGACGCTGCGCTCCCGTGGGCTCTTCCACGCAGCAAACCATTCAAAGCTGGAACTTGCTCCCTGTGGTTTGTTTCTGTTTTTTTTTTTTTTTTTCTTTTTTTTTTTTTGTGTTTTTTGTTTTTGTTTAAATGTCTTTTGTTTCAAGGACAATAAAAAGTTTCGATCAGGCAGGACTTGAATGTCATTCCTAAGATTCGTATTTACAGGAGTCTACAGCAAAGAGACAGGCAGCTCGCTCCCCGTGCGTGGGGACACCCCTCGTCCTATGCCCCAGGAACTCCACCAGCTCTGCGTGGACCTTTGGTACGTAAGCCCTTCTCCCCAGCCGTGCCCTCCGCACCAGGAGCCTGCCCAGCCCTCCCCAGCGACGCAGCAGTTCGGAGACATGCACCCAAAAGTGCTCGGAAATCGGGTTTCGGATGCTTTCATCCTTCCCACCCACCCCCAGCCCCAGGAAACAACGGGTTAAAAAGGCGCTCCTCTCATCCCTGCCTTGCCCTGCCCTGCTGTCCGCAGAGCCCACTGCCTGGAGAACCGGCCACCGGAGCAATAAAGCATTGAAGTTTAAAATGTTCCTCTGGACACTGGCCTCAGAAGCGCATCTGCTCCCTGGCCCTCACGCCCAGCCTCACAGGTATATCTCCCTCTTGGTGGTCTGGGATGAGGGGGTGGTGGCTGGTTGGAAGTCCGAGGTCTGGGTGAGAGGAATTTCCTCCATGGGAGAGTCCTTGCAGGGCTCATGGCTACTATTGGAGAAGGCACTGTACGTGGGGAGCAGGCGGAGGTTGGCCATTTTGGTGCTGCGCTCTTCTGAGAGTCTGGGGCTGCCATTCCCGACTTGCTCTTGACTCCCTCTGTCTTGGTAAGGCACAAAAGTGGAGAGTTTGAGGGCGTTCTTGGGCCTGCGGCTGGGGGAGGACTGGCCGGGCATCCAGCAGGTATCGGAGTGGCCAAACTCTGTGCACTCCCGGGTACAGGTCCCAGTCATGGCTACATCGGGCAGAGGCCGGAGATCTGCAGAGAAGCAAGCGAGAGCATTGTTACGCACACCCCAGGTACCACCGTCTCGGGATGGGAGGATGGAGCACAGGGAAGAGCAGCAGAGCCTAGACATCTCCGTCCTACCCACACTCTCCCATGGCGGAACAGCCAGACCGACGGCTACCCAAAGACCAAAGGGTAGAGCTGGGAGGGGAACCCAAGGCTCCTGACAGCCGATGCCTCCCATCCAAGCTCACAGCCCCAGCTCCCCCTGGACAAGCATCCTCGCTGCAACAGGTGCGTGCAGAGAAACAGGAGGCAGAGCACGGGGCAGAGCTCACTGAGCCCACCCCCTTTGGAGATGAGCATTGCACAGGAGGGGGTCCACAGCCTGGATTTGCACAGCAGGAGACAGGCTGCCACTGGACTCATCACCCCACAGCTGTGGGTACCACCTGGGCCCTGCTAGGCTCCAGGAACTCTCTTGATGCAGTGCCTTTGGGCACCACTGACAGCTTCACTGTGCAGAGACAGAGAACTGCCGTAAACACAGTCAGGTTCTTCACTGCCCTGAGCTACAACCATATTTCCTGAGCACCATCCTTGGGTAGCCCTGCCCTGCTCACCATCAAGCATGCCAGACCACCTGCAAGCCTCCTCAAGCACCCATCAGCAGAAGCTCCAAGCCCAGCCAGAAGTCCTCAGACATTGGCTGGTCTCCTGCGGAGCCTGAAATCCCTGAGCACAGCAAAGCACACATGGGCAAACCCATGCCTACCCCGAGAGAGGCTGGACATAGTTGATACTGCCCCAGTAGCGCCCAAGCCTCTCTGTGCACCAAACACCTGCCTCTGAGAGAGCCAGGCATCTGAGGGCATCAATAGCTCCCTGCTCTTGGCATAGCAGGGAAACTCTGACCACCAGCTACACCAGTTCATGGTTTGGTGTCCTCACATACCAGCCACCCTCTATCCCAGACACTACAAGGCCTTCTTGAGTCTTGGCCATGGGTCCTTTACACAGGGAGTACCTGTCCCAAGTCTTTAGAGGTCGAAACTTGGCATTTCCATGCAGAGGTGAGTGTTCCTCCAAGAGCCATCCCAGATACAAAGCCATTGCTCGCCATCTACCCTAACTTGAGGCACAACATAGCCCCCTGCCACTGCCTGGGACACATCTCTGCCCACTACCACAAGGAACTGCTGGCAGATCAAGCCTGGTGCTGATGCTGGGATGAAAGAGGGGGCTGCTGATGACCTTGAGACTGCTCTCAGTTGCAGACATCCTTTCTGGTTCACAGAAGTCCTCTCCATCTCTCCACCCAGGAGCTCATTCCACTACCTTGCTGACAAAGAGCCCTGCAGACTGATGGAGGGAGATACTAAAGAGCTCAGGGGACCTGAGACGTATGGGTCTTTCATCAGCTCAGGACATGCCTCCTCCCACCAGATACACACTGGTACACGTAATCTCCTCCTCCCAAAAAAGGACAAACTCACTGGTACTCCCTCAGCCCTGGGAAGAAGCAAACCAGAGCCGTTCACACCATGCTGGGGGCTCTTCCCCTGTCAGCACATCCCTCCTGCCACCAGTTCAGGCGTCTCGGACACAGGCGTCTCCGAGTCACCCTGGCACAGCTTTCACACACAGGCAACCCTGGGATGCAAGGAAGGTCTCTGCAGGAGAAGGCTCCATACAATGCTGGGAACAGTTGACAAGGGTCACAGGTGAGAGCTAAAGAGATGGGCATGGAAAAAGGGGCAAAGTTAGCAGTGCGTGAGCATATCTTGCCCTAAAACAAGCCCCAGTGACTGCATCCAAAATTCTCAGCTCCTCTGGGGGCTGAGGTACTCCTGTTTTTCCCCCTGGTTCCTGTGGAGGCTCTGGCACCCATGCTGCTCTCAGTGCTGGGAGCCGCCTCCTGTGTCCCGTCCCCTGGTGCACACGTAAGCTGTGATATCCTGGCAGAAGCCATAAGGACATACCTCAGCGCAGACCCCCTTCACAGCCTGCTTCGCTCAGGGGACTCTAATGAGGAGCAGAAAAAGGACGAGAGGGTCACATCATTGCACAGCCCCCCAGCCTCCACACCCACCCTTAGGATCCTCCTGGACCCTTCATCCTCTGCCAGCCCTCCCCATCACATTGCACCAAGCCCCACAGCTTCCGTCTGGTACCCATTTCCTCCAGGAGTCCCTTAGCCTCTTCTGGCCCTGCTCCAGCCTCCATGAGGCTGCTTGGCCACCACTGCTGATCTCTCACTAGTTTCTCCAGCCTTATCCTAGCCTCCTAGGAGTCCACTGGCTCTTGCAGGACTCACACTGGAACCTGAGGCAAAGCTTGAAGCCACCTGGCTTGTGGCACCTCGAGTCCCTGTGTGCAGAGGGACTGGGGCTGTGCATCACACGGCAGTGCGCGCGCGCGCACACACACACACACACACACGGATACAGCCCAGTCGGACGCATGCTGATGTGCTCATGCACCACAAACGGGCACACTCAAACGAGCTCGTGCAGAGGGGACAGCCATGCTCACACCACGGGGTGCAAAAGCAGAAGCCCAAGCGTCACAGGGGACAAGATGCCCGCACAGGCCAGCGTGAGAGCATAGCTTGCCAGTGCATGTCTTTGGGGTCATTCTCAGGGCTGGCCACAGACCAACTGTCCTATTTCCTGAGCATGTGGAAAGTTGCCTGATTTCTTTCTCCTAGCTACAGATAGAAAGCAAGATACGAAACCAGAGGCGAGACAGCTCGGTTTTCATTTCTACCCTGTGCAAGTCAAAGCACGGACTAGAGCCTGGGTCCTAGATGATCCACCAAGTCTTCCTCTCGGGACAACAGGATGCCCTGGTGGCCACCAGCTTGGTCAGTTTGAGGTCGTGTTATTATTGTCTTTCTCTTCTTCTGTTCAACAGGCAATGTCACTGTCTCTCTCATCTACTTTTCTACCGGACAAATGGGATGGCTTGTCATCTTTTCCACTTCCAGAAAAGCCTTGGTGCTGCGCGCTCCCAGGGTGGGGAGCGGATGAGTGCCATCACTTCTCGCTCTGGCAGAAGGTGCTTTGCTGAGTCTATAGAGGGTACTGGCAGGACCGAAATAAAAGCTACCTCTCCAATGAACAAAGCTATGGTGGTTTCCTTGTGCCAATGGCAGCTTAGAAATCGCAGGATCAAGCAGGAACGCTGTGTTCAGGGTCTTTTATTCTGGTTTTCCTATTGTCTGTTTCTGGCACTAAAGTCTTTTTCCAGTGTTGTCCCTTCACTTGCAGTGAGATGCTGGCATCAGAGCTCTGCCGCTAAAGGAGCGTATTATGTGCCATGAGCACAACTCGCTCTGCTTTAAGAGCCCGGGAACGGGGCAGGGTGTAATTCCTGAATAGCTGTGATTTAGAGCAAACATGACCCTACAACCTAATTCTCAGCACATGCCGGTGGTTCAGAGATGTGCCACCGCAGACAAGCAGAAATCTTTCTTTGGGGGTAAACACTGGTGGAAATTTTGCCCACAAAGTGCTGATTCTGGATGCCCTGCGGTGTGGTGAGGGGGCAGAGCCCAAACCTCACCTTGGGGCCAAGGTGCCCTCTTCACCTCACAAAATGTATTCGGGATTTTGGATCCCTCCTGCACCCCAGGAATGCAGTTTTGTGACTCTGAATCCCTGAAATCTGACAAAGTTCCCAGGTGATGAAAAGGACGGCCGTGCCCTCTCCAGCATCTCATTCCTCCTCGGCATCCTGGCCACGCAAGTTAAAAGCTATGTCTGTGCAGCTGCCTTGTTTTCCTGAGCTTTGCCCTCTCACTGTGCTCCTTTGGAGGGCTGGCCCATCCTGTTATCAGCATTTCCATGCCAGAAGGCTGTACTTCACAGCCAGGAGGGTTGCGTGGTTGTTTGGGCATTCACAGCCCTCAGTCTCCTGGCTCCCTCCTTTCTATAGCTTTGCATTTCTCCAGCATCCTCTTGTTCGCTGCCTCGGGGCTGCTCTGCCTCGGCACATTGCATAGGGATGAATCCGGGGTAGTAAAAGTCGCATCCCTTTGAACTTTTCAGATGAAAAGGGGGCACGGTTGGGGCTTTACACTGAGAAGCATTCAGAGATGCACCCTGGGCCCTCGTTCTGGGTGGAGGAGGGGAATCTCTCTCGAGTCACGGCTGTTCTCGATGCTGGCGTGGCTGTTGTCAACTCCTGACATCCAGGGCACCTCTGCTTTTTGTGAAGGAGACTGTGCCAGGCTGTCTCCTCCGGGAAGAGGCACATATTGGTGCCGCTGATAATTATTTCTCTCTATATATTCCCATGCAGGGCAGGAATACATCCTGTTGCAGCCACTTGCAAGGGCTTCTCTAATAGTATTATTGCTCTTAGTGGGGGATTTCAACAGTACACTTGAGTACTGTTAGACAGGAGACAAAAGCAGGCAGCTGCATTCAGCAGGCACTCCCATCTCCTGTAGCAGATGTGCAGAGGTTCACTCGCCCACTGCAAGCCAGGTAGCTTCAAGCAGAGGTTGAGAGCCAGCCTCAACCACTTTTTTTTTTTCCCCACCATCTGCGAAGTCTGCAGTCTGGTTTGGTTCTCCCTGTCTTCCCTTTGCGTCAGACATCAGCACCGTACGTGTGGTGTGCGGCGCTGGGTGAGCAGGGATGATGCAGTGCAAAAGGCCAGATCTGGTGGGTGAGGGGATGTAGTGGGGCAGCTAAGGGAGGGAAGACAGTGGGACTGTGGGGATGTGACACAGCAGAGCACAGCAAAGGATGCAGAGAAGCCTGGAAGAGAGGACGAGGGAAGCACAGCATGCTAGGAGGGACTGGAGAGGTTCCGTGGTACGGAGAAATGGGGAATATGACAGTGTGGGGAGAGCAGCTTGGAGGTAAAGCAGGCTACTTTCCTGAAACATGAGATCAGAAAGACTCCTCTTCCCTAGCTGGTGGCACGGAGAACATCGGCCACTAATTTCAACCAGCTACCCCTCTTCAGAGCCCAAAAGCACTGTCCCTCTTCTAGTCTCGGTCAGGGGGTAAAAGGGTGGAGCGTGCTCCACGTTGCAAACAGAGGGCTGGGGTGCAAGGTATTTCTTTCAAAATGGCTGTCTTTCAGCCGGGGAAGGATGCGGTGATTCCAGTATAGGCAGCTTTACCACCTCTGTTGCCCTGGTGTGGACATCTGGAAACACCCCTTCTCCCACACCAAGCCCTCAGAGCTCTGCAGACCACTCCTGGGACATCCCTTACAGCAGGGACCCCCTGTGACATCATATCCCAGCAGCACTATTCCCCCTGCCTGCCGCTACAGCATCTATACAACGGGAACA
>NW_009600446.1:8314-10575 GCF_000690535.1 Cariama cristata
CATGACCCCCTTCCTCCAGCACAGCTCCTGAGAGCAGGCGCCATTCCCCTACTCCGCCATAGCTTACGGGTGCGATTCTCCTGCACCATCGCTCCCTCCAGGTACCACTCCCTGGAGTGCTCACACCTACAGGTACCATTGCCTACAGCGCTGTTCCCTACAGGCACCATTCTCCTACTGCGATACTGCTGACAGGTACCATTTTCCCATGCCACTGTTCTCTATAGGTACCACTCCCCTACAGCGCGACTGCCTACAGGTATCGTTCCCCTACAGCGCTGTTCCCTACAGGTACAGTCCCCCATGGCGCGGTTACCGAAGGTACCACTCTCCCGCTGCGTTGCTCTCTATAGGTGCCGTTCCCCCGCGGCGCCGTTCCCGGGAAGCATCATTCCCCCACGGCGCTGCTGCCTACAGGTACTGGTCCCCCACGGTGCCATGTCCTCCAGGTGCCATGTTCTGTGCTGCTGCTCCCTCCAGGTATTGCTTCCCCCCACTGCTGTCTTCCCTCCAGGCACTGCTGCTCTACTGGTGCCATTTCCTCCAGGTACCATGTTTTACAGCGCTGTTCCCTCCAGATACCACTCCCCTGCGGTGCTGTTTCCTTGAGGCACCATTGCTTCATGGTCTGTTCCCTCTCCTCTACACCCTAGCAGTACAGCTAGTTGAATAGTGTGCCCCAGCATCCCGTTTTCTTACACTGGCAGACCCATTGCTATGCTATGCTATTCTGTTCTGTTCTATTCTATTCTATTCTATCCTATCCTATTTTATTCTGTTCTTCACGTCTTTGCATCCCGGCACTGCAACTCACCCCTTGAGTTACCCCTCTCTGTGCCTTTCCCCCGCAGCAGCATGCCCAAGCCAGTAGCCTGAAGAAGTCCCTCCAACATTGGCACCAAGAGATGCTCAACAGCCTGTCCTCACCTGGCCAGGTAAGCATGAGCTTCCTTTGGTGTACAGGAGCTCGGTGGCTCCTTCCCAACACGTTTTCCCCTTGCAAGAGCTTTTGGGAGAGGGGAACTGTGCTGTGGGGAGCTGTGGAGCCATGACATCCTTTGCAAAACCTGGACACAAGGTCCCCTTTCAACACCCCTGGATGAGGTGGGCACAGACAGTTCTTTATCCCCAGCAGCGAACGCCCACCCTCTGGACACAGAGGACCAGAGCAGCAAGCTCACCTTCCGTAGCTCCTCAGTTCATCTCTTTTCTGGCTCCTGATTCCCACATCACATGTGGATGTGACCAGAGCCCTCCACCTCCAGAGCAGCAGAAGCACACCACCAATTTCACTTTCCAGGCCTTGGGGAAGGCTGCTGGACTGCTGCCCGTTTCCACAGCAATGCTCCAGAGATCAATGAGTACAGAAATATCGGAAGCTGAAAGCACAAGCAGAAAGCTCCCCGCAGTCCGTGTCAGTCCCTATTTTTCCTAGACTGAGCTAACATCATCCCTACAACACGCAGGCAGACGGTTTGCAGGACCATTCCTAGCACTACAACACCCAGACAGACGGCTTCAGGGACCAATTCTAGCACTACAACACCCAGACAGATGGCTTTCCAAACTTAACACTGTCACTACAGCACACAGACAGATGGCTTCTGGTATCTGAGACCGACCCGACACTGCCCATAAAGGTGGTTACTGCAGTTCAATGCCACACCTACAGCTCTCAGGGCAATAACGAGCAACACCCTCTCTTACAATAAATACTGAGAAAGATCCTCAGACTGATGCCAGCCCACAGACGGATTTCTCCTAGGCACCAAAGTCAGGAGATATAATGTGCACAGCCGTCTCCCCCAGACCCTACAGCACTGAGCATCTCTCCCCTCACGCTAAACAATAGTATCTAAACACCAGTACAGACAGCTTGCTCCAAAGTTAATGGCCTGTCAGCCCCCAGATGCACACACGGATCAAACCATGGCCTCTGGAGTATATTACAACAGCACGCACTAACTGCAGCACCAAAGCAAATGACTTCTTAGATCCTGCCAAGGGTATCACAGCAGAACCAGCACATAATTAATGTGGACAGATGCACCCACCAGCCTCTGCCTCACCAGCACAGGTAATGCTAAACCACTTTGTCGGCAGCGAGGGCCTGAGCCCAGGCTCCCAGAGGACATGTTCTTCCCTTGCTCGCCGGAGCTGGAGCTTGAGGGACCACCTCCCCGCCGCCGTTACACCTGCAAACTGCAGGCAGCTGTGTGACAGTGGCAGGGGAGGTGGGGGAACAGCAGGCACCCACAACA
>NW_009600446.1:10606-11934 GCF_000690535.1 Cariama cristata
AAGAGGAGGTGATCCATACCCTGCACCAGCGGCAGGAGCACCCAGATGGATGGCTCTGGACACTAATCGTGTTCCTGCAGGGACCAGGCAGGGCTCAGCGACAGACTACAGCATCCGCAGGACTCCCAAAAGCACCATCTGTCCCCCAGCTTCACTGCAATCCCTGTGATACCCAGCAAAACAAATTCAATCCCCCTATAACAGATTTTGTGCTTGTGGTGCCATTTACATGATCTCTTACCCTGACACAGTGGGGCTTCAACCTTTGCTGGACTATAAAAAGCAGAATTATTACATTATATTACTGAATAATTACATTAAGAACTACCTTAATAGGATTACAGGGTTCAGAGGTTAGGAAATGCCAAAATTAGGATCGTCCATGCAGTCTTAATTGGCTTCATGACAGTCTGCTTTGTGATGCAGGCCAGAATTACACTCTGGTGGAAAATATTTTCCCTGGGGTCCCTTTGCGTGGCTGGGGGAGAGGACAGAACCACCTGGGAGATACACCAGGCTTTTTGGGAAGAAGAGGCTTTGCCAGTAAGACTCTACCCCACAGGCTGCAGAAATTGGGGAAGGTACAACGAAAGGGTCAAGAGATCACAGAAAATTGCTTCTCTAAAAGCATGAGGCTGGGGGTTAGGGGGATTGCTTTACTATTGAGAAAAAACTAGGAATTTCCTTTCCTACCTCCTTTTGGAAGTGAAATATCTGGACATATTTCACTGCCACTTTTCAAAATATTTGGTAAACGGCATGTATCAACTATGAAAAATTGTGTCCTTGCAGTCAAAGTTTGCCAAAACTTCAAGCAACTGAAAACAAAGTCAGGTAATAAGCATTACTGGGCAATCCTCTTCACCCACGTTGTATAAAAGATAGTAACAAGTCTAGCTCCAAAATGAAATCCTGGCTCCTACAATACCCAAACTGTCCTCTGGCCAACCAAGAACTTCTCATGACACGTACAGACAACACACATCTAACAAATAACCATGAGAAAGGTCGAGGAGTCACGCAATAACCAAACCATGCAATAACCAAACCACCTTCCCAGCCTCATTATTTGCTACTGCAATAACCATCCCAGGTGAGTAACAACCCCTGTAATTCCTTCAGGAGTGCACAAAGGTCTTGACAAGGAGTTGTGGGCAGCAGAGCAGCCACCCTTCTTCCCTTCCTGTCCAAGGAGGAGGGACAGGGCTCTTGGGGCTTTTGAGTCCTCTCTTGCAAGGGCTAATGATGGTTATGTAAATAGGCAGAGGAACACCACCTGCTATCCCCAGGGGCTGTCAGCTCATGCATGCCTTGTATGCACATTCCTG